>NC_060959.1:9383906-9473906 GCF_910589235.1 Vespa crabro
ATCATAAGAAAAAAAAGAAAAAAAAGGAAAAAAAATAATATTTTAATAATTATATAATAATAATAATAATTATTATTATTATTATTTTCTCGAAATAAAATTTTAATCAATGGAAAAATTAAAAATAAGAATTTATTATCTCAACAAATTGTTAACTTTTGTTCGCGATAATTATTTCAGGATTAATCGATGTTTTAAAGTTGTAAATGATCGTAGTTGTAAATTTATGATATTAATGTAATGACGTAATAATAAATATATATTTAAAATGGGACAAAATAATAAATACATTTCTGTTAATACGATCTTGTATATACGGGATCGTAAAAAGGGTCACTGACAAATCGATCGTAAATCACTTTTTCACATTCTATAGATTTAAAAAAGACTACGATCGTATACGGAATCGTAGGAAAGGTCAGTGACAAATAGGTCGTAAATCACTTTTCACGTTATATTTATGTTTAAAGGACGTATTATTCATCGTCATCTTTTCATCCTCCTAAACTATTAACTAATAAAAAATAATTTTGCTTGCGTTTCGCAGTCGATAGATCGGGAACCGGGCAGTCTGGAAGCTCGCCGAGGGTGACGCTCCGGCTCAACCAGGTACGAGGAGCGAGGGATGAGAAAAAAGGGGGTGCATCAAACTCCCGTCAGGGTGCTATAAACGCACAGGTATAAATAAGACGGTTTGTTGTAAGCCTATTTTATTCGTACGACAAAAGATTCACGGAGTAGTAGGATCTATATCTATATTCGATTTTAGATCACTAATGCGTAATGACAATTTTTTTTTTTAAATCTGCCTTTTAGTTGAAAGTTTCTAGAGAAAAGTAATTTTATTTGCTATCTTACGACTTAAGGATTTTATTCTTTTTATCTTTTTTTTTTTTTTTTTTTTATTTTTATTTTTATCTTTATTTTTTTATATCGATATATAATCTACAATGATATATCGCTAAAAGTATATACATGGATCATTGATTTATATTATTTTTAGAGTCAGGGACAAATGGAATCGTCGTCGAAGATGCCATTAAGTGGTTCATCGGCTATCACAAACGTCTCTGGATCGAGTGGATCTGGAAATGCAACATCTACCGCAGACAACGGTGACGTTTATGAGTTCAAAAGCTCGAAAGAACCTACGCCAGTAAGAGGCACGAGTTCTTCGCCGAATCCCAATCCTGAAAAGGATAAGGAGAACGGGAAATCATTATCCGGACAGATAAACCAAAACAATGGTAATAATGCAACAACGAGCGGTGGATCGACAACGACTACTAACGATTCCACAGCTGCTTCTTCCACATCCGACGATCCCTCATCGATTTCCTCATCACCCTCGACTAAACGAGCTTTCGAGGGTGACAATGCCGATGATCAAGACGAAGAAAATCGGCGAAAGAAGCGTAAGGATACGGAAAATGTAAAGGACGGTGTTAAGAGTACACCAACTGGAAGACAAAGTACTGGCAGAAATGCCACAAATACAGGAGAAAAAGTAAGAAGCTTTTATATTAATTTTTTTTTCCTTATACATAATAGATCAAAAGTTTTTAGATAATTTTTTAAAATCAATTATATTCTTTCTCGAGACTTTCTAAATTAATTTTTTAGTAAAAGCCATAAAACTCTCGAAATTCTAGGAGAAAATAATTGACTTTTAATGTAATTTTTATTTGTATCATTTAAAGCGCCTCTCTATTAAAATATTTGAAATATTTCTTTGATACAATTTTTGATATTGTTTACTCTATATAGTGTACGAAATCTGGAAAGCAAAGTTCCAATGCTGTATCCAGTAAAAATAATCAAAACGCGGCCTCCAATGCTGCGGATAGAAAAAGTCCGAGTACAGCTTCGATGGCGAGCAGTCCTAAACCTTCGAATACACCTGTTGGTTCCACAACAAATACGAAAACTTCAACGCCCGTATTACCTGAATCCGACGGTGAAGATGATCGTTCTAAAAGTTCTGATTCCGGTTCGGCTCCTAAAGTTCCACCTTTGAAAATAGTTATACCACAAAGTACTACGTCCGAACAGGAACAGGGTAATAGAAATGGAAAGAATACATCCAATAGAAGTCATCAGTTGCCTTACGTCGTAGCTAGTTCTAATAGTAACGATTCAACGGACAAAGATCAAAATCAATCTGCCAGCGGTACAACTAGTCCTACGGAAAATGGAAGTGGGACAAAGGTCGATGATAAAAAAGATTTTACTGGTACTCTACATTCTGAAGAAAGATCGACCCATCATCAAAGAGTTCTTAGAAGTTCGCATAGGTAAAGGATACAATCTATTGTATAAATAAAAATTAATTGTCATTGATTTATAGTGAAGATTCTTACTTAAAGAATTTTATCTATCGATTTTTCATTTTTAATAACATTGTATACGTCTTCTCGTGCTAAACGAAATATTATAATCTTTTATTTTTCTTTGTTATTTCACTTTATTATCATAATATACAATCACTTATTTTCAATATAATACTTTGCATATTCTTTTTATATTATTTTCTAAATCATTATCATTGTCATTATTATTTTTATAGAACTGGTAATGGTAATAATGGTTCAACAGCATCAAAAGAAGTATCAGGATCTGGTGCTGGTAATGGTAACTACTCAAATTCTTCTCCTTTACCTGTAGCTACGACCGATCGATCTAACAATTCTTCGCCACAACAAAGACATCATTCTCCGCCACCCGAGAACACTAATTCGGAATCTAATAAACCTACTTCTGCGGAATCATCGAATACTGGAACTATAACAAAAACAAATACAGCTACAGAAAAATCGGAAAAGAATACCGAATCTACAGGAAAAAATCAAAAAGATACAGGAGTAGAAAATTCTGAAAGTAATACTACTGCGGCTTCGTCCGCCGCTTCTAATACAACTACTTCATCTGCTCCTGTTGAATTACATCCTAGAAAAAGAAAAATGAAGCCTAATAAAGAAGCGCAACAAGCTGCAGCAACAGCTGCAGCTAATGAAGCAGCGGAAGCGAATAATACAGGACCAGAAGTACATCCGCATGATCAACCTATTACTAATTGTTACCAATTATTCCTAAATATTAGAAAACAGGTGAGATTGAAAATAATAATGGATTTTGTTACGACGATATAATACCATCTATTGTTTGTTATTGATGCATGAGAATAATCTCAGGGTTTCTTTTTTCCGAGTCTTATTTTTTGTTAGTTGAATAACCAATGAATTTTTCAGATTGAACGAAGAAGAAAAGGCCTATTTCCAGTTCAACCAAAACCTCCTCAAGGTTTTAAAGATTATTTGATGAATCGCTGTACATATGTATTAGCTGGAAATGCAAACAACGAACCGAATGTTAATCCACCAGTTAGTTTGCAAAGTCTTATGAAAGATTTGTATATAGAACAAGAAAAAGAGAGATATCGACTTAGGATGCAACACGTAGTAGAGAAGGAAAAATTAGTATTATCTGTGGAACAAGAAATCCTTAGAGTTCATGGCAGGGCGGCCAGAGCTTTAGCCAATCAGTCACTTCCTTTTTCAGTTTGCACTATTCTTAAAGATGAAGAAGTTTATAATGTTATTACTCCAGAACAAGAAGAAAAAGATAGAAATGCACGAAGTAGGTATAATGGGAGATTATTTTTAAGCTGGCTGCAGGATGTTGATGATAAATGGGAAAAGATAAAGGTAATTTGTGAGAAATAATTGTTGTTTTTACCTGAATTTTTTTTTCTTTTCTTTTTTTTTTCTTTTTTTTACATGGACACATTTAAATTCATATATGGTCTTCATTAATTCAGGTTAAAATAAAATATTGTGTTAAAACCGACTGATTGTCATTACTTTGCATATCAGTTTAAAAAAGCACAGTACATGTGTCAATAATCTAAATATTGTTCATCACTTTTTTCTGTATTATAAATTATTCTTTATTTTTTGTTTTGTTTTGTTTTGTTTTGTTTTGTAGGAAGCAATGTTGTTACGACATCATAACGAAGCCGAATCCTTACATGCCGTTCAAAAAATGGACTGGGAATGGAAATTAAAAGAAGTTGGACTTTGTGAATTCAAAGCAACACCTCAAATAGAAGATGTTCATGTTCCGATGGTACATGTTTCAGATGACTTTGACTTATTACCTGCTTAGTATACAGTGACTGAACAATCATATTGTACGTTTCTATCATGTACCTTTAAATTAACTTTAAGGATGGTCGTTATTTAATCTGTGATCTCTTCATTAATATATCCGCTCTTTTGCACTTATTTTTCATATATAGGTTTTCATATAATGTATGACAAATACATCCCGAGGCTGTAGGTAGAATTGGTATGAAATAGTTAGAATGAGAATATTCGTATTCTTTTAACTGATTTTCTAAAATCATTACAAGATTTTAATTAATCTTTTATTCAATTAAACTTATCCTTTTAAGTGAATAATTCAAAATATGCAAAAGCTTGATTGCTTAAAGAAGCAAAACTTTCAATAACTTTGTACAAAGTTTATCATTCTATCAATCTCAAATGAAGACTCATTAAAAACGATCATTAACTATGATCAAAATTTCAATAATGTTTCTTATATAGGAAACAAAAGATATTTAATTTTCAAGTATTGGTTTGTACATATTTTGTAACTAGTTATATGTATCATAAATAAATTAATAATGTATAGTTTCTCTTCAAAATAAGAAAAAATGTGTATAATAAATACGAATGCTTTGAGATATTAAATTATAATGTTTATCTTTTATTTTCAGTCTTATCAGAGAAATTTTCTTCAGTAGTTACATTATTTAAATTAGGATTACCCAATTTGTAATCTATTGGTTTATCAAATCCCATTATTTTTTGATAATGATTGAAATCATTAAAATTATTTTCATCAAATAATAAAGGCTTGCCTTTAATAAGGCATGTTGTAAATATACCACTAATCTCTGGTATTACGACATCATCTGGTGTAAATTCAATCTGTAAAATATAAATTTTATCCATAACTTTTTTACAAAGTATAAGAACTTTTAGATTTATAAAAAATATGTTAAATACTTTGTTTTCAAGAAGAAATAAGCTGTAGGTTGTAGCAAGGTATTTATCTCTTTCAGAATCATAATAAATAAATGTCACATATCTCTTTGTTAGTATGTGTAAAAGAAAAGTCATACTAATTGAGAGGACTCCTAATATGATGGATCCTGCGATACCCATTGTACTGTCCATTGCAATAGATTGCATAATAAAATAAGGTTGTATTGCAATTGCAAACGCCGATGATGATAAAGAAAATATCTTCAGATTACGAATGTTTCTCTTCAAAATCCCATCATAGATTTCTAAAGGTTTTCCTTGAGAATATTCTTGATTGTTGTGAACAGCTCTCTAAAAAAAGTATAATATATAATTTGTCCCAAATTTAATATTATAAGTTAAATATCAAACACTCCTTAATATAGAAATTATTCGAATAAATAGAAGATCACACTACTTATCATTTATGTACAAAATTTTAAAGAAAAAGTTCAAAGAAAAATTTGAATACAATGCTTCTTAATAAATTGTAATTCTAACCTTAACATAATTACTATTATAGTTCATACGGAGATAACTGCAATTCAAGTTCTTAGTATTTTTAAAATAAATTTCACATTTTTGTCGTAAATTAGCTCGTAGTATCAAGGACATTTTTTAAATAATTTATATTATCAGCCAATTTTTATTTTCTAAGTAAAACAATACGATCAGACGCTTAACATTCAAATTATTAATATGCACCACTTGTTTTTTATAACAATAACAATTAAAATGTCTACTTATTTTCTTTGAATAATTGCACATGCAAATAGTCGAACATTTCATAAGAATTTTTTTTTTTTTTTTTACAGCGGCAGTACTATCGCGTATGTACTTCATGTATTTCATCGGCTTGCCATCTGGTGAAGAAAAACTTGAACCACAAATTTTATTATAACCTTTACGTATTCGTGTGTGTACGTGTGTATGTGTATGGTGTGTGCGAATTAAATATATGTATAAATACTAAAAAAATTTTTCATTTTTGAATCGTTTATGAATATTACATTCGTAAGGAAGTAACAAGTTATATAAGTTCACTTTTATGTAACATTGAGGAATATAAGAGGAACGAACTATTATGTAATTAGATAAAATTCTAACCTGATAGAAATTATGCAAACACAAATATAAAAATAAAAAAACTTATATTTAAGGGTATTCAAAATTCTAATTATTTTTTTCAATACAATTCGATACAATCTTTCAATCACTTATTTCTTCCATGTCAGGATCAGACTTGATCATTATATTTTTATCTTTAACAATTAGCGACTTGTACCATTGACTTTCTGCATCGTCTAAAGAGTTTCGTCTGAAAAGTATATTAATTAGTAATAAATCTATATACATTTATTTATTTATTTAAAGTAGATAATATACTAACACAATAGTTTTGTCATACTGTGGTTTTCGTACTGGGTTCCATCCAGTGACAGGTGATTCATTAGCTACCATAATACCACGTATGCATAAGGATAAACTAAGTTTATTCAGATTTGGATCCTAAAAGAATAACTTTATCTGCATACATTTTGTAATATTATAATTTAACATATAATTTATAAAATAAGTAAAACTTACACGCCATTCTGAATTTAGGATATCTGCTAGACTTAAGACATCAGCACCTATACTTGATTCTTCTATGAATCTAATAGTATTTATATAATTTTCATGAAGAAAATACAAAAATGTAGTCGTTTGTGATTGAAAATATTCTGCTATTTCATCAGGATTATGAACAAATTTCCATGAATTTTCTATTTCTATCCCTAAAATTTGATGGTTGTATATTGTAATGTTATCTTGATATTTTTAATATTTTTTAAAATTAATGAGATTATTGTTTACTTTTAGGATTAATAACTCTACCAATCCCATGCAATAATCCAAGACTCTCTTTACGGTTAGTACACTCATTTTCCAACAGTTCTTCTGGTACTAATAAGAAAAGTATTCCTTCAGATGGATTGAATTTATTGATTTATGATTTAGATTATTATAAATTTTCGCATAAGTTTTATTTACCTTTAAGTGAAATAAATATGATATTCAATAAAGCATTGCGGGCATCACCAATATTGTTGGATAAAATTTCATCGATTTGTTGTTGCATGATATGTAATAAGTTTTCTGCTGTTGAATTTAATATTAGTGATACCCTTTTTAACATATTTTTCATTGCTGTTTGTGTAACAGGATTTATACTGTATTTAGCAAAAAAGGAATAAATTTATGTTTTCTAGTAATCTCATTACTTATATAAATGTTTTAACATATTGAAGTAAACCCTGAATGCCATTAAATTATTATCCCTCATTTCAGTTTTTCATACAATATCTTCATAAAGATGATTTATGTGCAATAAAACAGATCTCTTTTGTAATTATTTAACGTGTTAAAAAATATCAATTGACATTAAATCAAAAAGATCTTACCTGATGAAAGAAATATCAAATTTTTCTCTTATATGAGGTGCAAATAAAGTTTGTAGTAATTTAGAATTTCCCTCCTTATCTGTGCATATAAATACTATAGGATCTCTTCCAAATTCAAAGTATTTGCTAAAATAATTGTATTCGTGTATTTAGAAATTAAATAAAATGATCTATTAAATATAAAATATAAAAATCTTAATTAATATAAATATAAAAATATATAGTAACTGCTTACTGTAACATTGAATGAAAACTTTCTTTATCCTCATAATATATATTAGGAAAATCCTTAACTATTAAAAGACGTTTGCAACAATTGGATAATACAGAATTATATCGAGTAGCTCTCACCATGTAGTCCTCAAATTTATCACTCTGTCTCATTATCCTGTCTGATGAAAATATCTATGATTATAGAATCATGTAGTATTAAATTTAATTTTTTGTTTATAAATCTTACTATTCTCATCCATTATCTGATCTATTGAATTTATCCATTCCGTAACTTCAAAACCATTTTCATTAGCTAATAATTTTATAGCAATGGTTTTTCCACAACCTGATGGACCAGAAATAACTAATGCAGTTGGCTTTCCTTTATGCGCTTTGTTTTGAAGCCAGTTCAGAATTTCTTGTTGCTTTTGTCTACTAATAACCAATTCAGATTGTATTTTTGGTTCACAATTTGATAATAATGTTGATAAGTTATGAGTATTTTTCTTCTTTGAAGTAATATCATTAACAATCTCTGTATAATCATCATAAGATATTTGAGAATAAGTCCTTTTAGTTAAAGATTTGTTGTTCGTAGTATCACAATCAAATGAAGATATTAACCAACTATTATTTGTCTGAAAAGAAAAAAATCATTTCTACAAGTATTATAAGGTATATCTTTTAATAAATTGTTAAACATTGAGTTATTTACCTTTTTATTAGCCATGTTGAAATATTGATATCTTATAAAATAAATAATTATTATATTTTATTCAGATATTACTTATTTAATGATTAATTAACAGTATTGATTGCAATTATATATTATTGTAAAGTTTTTATAAAATATTATTTAGTAAAATTGTTTTAGAAAAATTATGAAGATAGAATAACATCAGTTGGAAATACTTATTAGAGTTATCAAAAAGTAAGGTTAAGATACACATGGCTATGTAGAAACCGACGAAAAACTAGTTACTAAAGTATACTTTATTCTTAGATTATACAGAATAAAAAAAAAAAAAAAAAAAAAAATAGGAACGAATAATCTTTATTATAATATTATATATTTTGTTTACAAATCAAGTACAGATAAGTCATATTTATCTGATTAAGAAGCTATATAATAGTATTTAAACATTATGTAATAGATTCTACATGTTCATTACAGCATACTAATTATTGAAACATTATAAATACGTACTTTATCAAGTGTAATAAACACATAACAAACCGGTCAAGATTTTAATTACATTTTTGTTTAATTGTATAAATTGCTTAAATATTATAGTAATTTATAAAAAAGAAAATAATTATTACATTATACTGAAATTACATATATTTAAATATGCGATATTTATTTCGTTAAAAAAGTGAAATAGGATTTATTTCTTGTTTCAGTTAAAAACAAGAATATATATATATATATAATTGGATTATTATAAATTAAAAATTACAATTCATACATTTACATTACTAAACATTAATATTATTTGAATATCGCAAGCGGACAAACTTAAAATATATTTTAATCATTTATAAATGTGCATTTTAATATCTTATAAACTTGATATTAATCAAGGATATCCTTTTAGTTAAATCTATTAATTAATTGTTACTTCACAATTTGAAAAATCCTTAAGTAATATAAACAAATGAACATTATATTATTTATATTGTGTTGTAAATTAAAATCTATTGATATCTCTAAATAGTGTACGAAAGACTTGTTCATATAACTCATTATTAAATTACTTTGTAACAAAAAATTATGCTTTTTGCGAAACTGCTTCATTTACACACATATTAATAATAGGCCGCAACTCTTGTTGGGCATAATCTTCTGGTAATGGTAATTGTGAGATTAGATAAACTAATACCTTTAGCATAGATGTATTTTCGTTTGCTTGCAGTATAAGCAAATTTTTAGCTACATGTAATGTTCTTTTTGCAATTTCGGCTTGACACAATCTGAAAATATTATTACAAGATGGATTATATTATTTTATATATATATATATATATATATATATATATATGTATATAAAATCAGTATCAATACATATATATATTACCTGTGCTTAGCACTCAGACAAGGAAATTGATCTATTTTCGAACATAATGACGTCAATCTAGGTTTTAGCAATTCCAATTTATAATTTATTGCACAAGAATCAGAAGAATTTAATAAATTTTGGATTTGAGTAGTTATTTCTATATAATCCCAAAGTAATTGACCTTGATTAGGCCAATTGCTAATTATATTGCTACATTCTTCAGGTACCAATGGGTTAAGCAAAGATTGAAGATACTCATAATTTTCTGTATAATGAAATTAATATTAAAAATTAATTTTATTACTCAGTTAATAATAGTTAAATTATATCACAGAAATTAATCTTATACCGTTTATTATAGCATCAGCTGCTAAATGTTCAATAATAATTTCATGAGCCATATTCCACTCTTCAGCTTGTATAAAATACCATGCAGCTTCTCCATATCTGACAAATTCAAACGTCATTTAAGATAAAAACAAGAGTATGGGAATTTAATTAAATTTAAGATGATTAACATGAATTTGTATTTTGTACCTTTTACTAACACGACTTTTCATGGCTTTGGCTTGATGAATCCATGCTGACGGTATACCTAACTCTTCTTTTAAAAATTCTTCTTGTTTAACATATTCAGGAATGTCATCTATTTCTACATGTCTTGCCAATAAATCTAATACTGCAGTACGTCTTCGTCCAGCATCTCGTAAATGTAATATTACAAAAATAGCCCAATGCCATAAACCATATCCCTCTAATTGAGTTGCAAAATTGATATGTGTCAATGATGTCACGTACTCAGAAAGATGTGAATAACCCAAACTAAGTAATGTCTGTTGCATTAACCAACTGTAAAAGAAATTCATAAGTAATCCAATATGATTGGATATGTGTGCGTGTATCAAATTATTTTTTTTTTTTTTATTTTTAATACACATTATAATCACTTTATTTTTAACATTTTATTGATAAGTGAAATAAATAAATTTGAAAAAGAAATATTATTCTAGAAAAATACCTAAGTCTGTAATCGAATGGATCTAAAGTATATGTTAATGGATTCAAAAGTTTTTCCAAGGAATGATTTCCAGTACAATATAGTTTCAATATATGAAAACATAAATCATGCACTGATTTTTTATTATTTGTTTCTGGATCATATTCATTGTTTCTATATTCAGGCTCTGGTATTACTGAATATGCTTCAGTTGGATCAACATTAAATGATGATTCATACAAATCCAAAACATCTGTTATTGAAGCAGTTGGAGAAGACAAATACCTGTATAGATTTATCAAAATGTTAATTAAACATATAAATTTACATGTAAATAAAGTATTGTCTTACCACAAGTGAACAGCTAAGGCTCTTTTCCAATCAAGTCCTTCACAAGTATTGATGGTACCATGTTTACTAGAAATAAGAGGTTCGCCCGCTATCAGAGTAAATAACTTTAAGCGATTGATAGAAAGATTTTCATCAACATCCAAATCTTGCCATACTGCAAGTTGTTGTTTCACCATTTCTTTTACAGGTAATCCACTTCGTAATTGTGCCATTAACAGTGCTAAGCAATGATCTCCCACTTTTCTAGCAATCTGACATGCTTCTTCCAACCTCAATGCTTTTGAATATTAAGATTATTATAATTAATGGATTTATTATTAATAAATTAATATAAGAAGATAGTGTGAAACCTATCTAAAATCAAACAATATTTATACACCATACATATGTATGTGTATACATACCAGTAAGCAGCGAAAGTATTATTTTATCATCCGTATCAATCTCAGCAATTTCTTGCTCTACAGTTTCTTTAACTACACTTTGGAGCCATTCCCCTACAGCTTCCTTTCTTACCATTACAGTATGATGTTTCGCATTTCCTAAAACAAATCAATTGTGTATTTGATTATTTAAATTTAATTATGATTGAAGCATAATACATACAACACGCACCCGCAGTTGCACACACACACACATACAAAATAAATTACCAGTGGATATATTTATGTCAGGGAGATCTCCCCAAAGTGCCACACATAATTTGAAGACTGTTTTAGTATACACCATCATAATATCTGAAGAAAATTGATCAGCTAGTTCTTGAGCTAATTTGCTATGAGCACTTAAAGTAGTACTTGCTGTTTCTGTTGCTACATTAAAAGTTGGACAATCTCCTTCCTGTCCCATAATACAATTAGCAAGCTGAATTTTTAAATGTCCTTCTATACTTTCCTTTGAACATTTTATAATAAACATAAGATAAGTTTGTATATCAAAAAACACTTAATTTCTCAAAATATTTAACATATTTAAAAAATTACCTTAAACATTTGAATATATTCAACTTCTGCTCCATTACCTCCCAAAATTTGTAAACGTTGCACAACATTCATTGAAGTTGTATCACCTGGTATACGACCACATACATAAGATCCTAACTGATCAAATGTATTTTGTAATGGTATTTTAGCTGCTTGTTCTTGCGTACTTAAAGAAAGTAATGTCAAACCCATACCCCAACTTGATCTGAATACTCTACCCATTTGTATACCTGTATAAATAATTATATGATGATTACTACATTGATTAAATATAAAAACACGTGAATCTAAAACGTATCATGGTAACCAAAGTAAAAATAGATTTTTTATAAAAAATTAATCTCCATGAAATAAAATATTTAATAATATATTACCAAAATCTGCGGCACTACGAAAATGTAATTTATTCAGAATAGATTCTGAAAGTGGAATCACTTCTGAATGACATCTCATTACTTTGGTTACTGGTGCTATTGAAGGATCGGGAAAAGGTTTTGCAAGAGCAAATGTTTGAGCGCCAGTAATTTCATTTGATAATTTTGATTTTGAACCTACAAGAAAAAAATGTTATTACATTGTTATATTACAAATGAAATTTAGATAAATCAAAAGGTCTCTCACGAATATTTGTTTCATGTATCATTTGTTCTTCATTCGTTGATAACGATGTTTGTGAAGATATAAAATTTGATCGTAATATTGGTGTATAAATATTCGCAACATTGTGTCGATCGATTTTTGATCCTACGTTAAAAAAATTATTTGATATATCTTTTCCTTGTAAAACTGATAAATTATCATGAACTGATTCTGTAAAAAGAATTTATTTTTTGAATATTATAAAATTACTATATCATAGTATATCTGTTGTTTTCCGCTTATTATTATTTGAAAATATTACCTTGATCCATTTCTTCTTCGGCCGTATCAAAAAAACTTGCTTTCATTAACTGTAATTTATGAGAATCTGTGCCAGTAATGCGTGCATAAGCTGTTGTAGGACTGATTAATAATTTTTTCTCATCATTATGATGTCCTATAAAATTTAATATTCTTTAATTAATTTCCAGATTGCATACGGAAAATATGAAAAATATTAATAATATAATATACCAAAAAAAATATTCAATAATATAATGTGAACATTAAAATTATAAATTGTATAGTAATCTTCAATAAAAAGAAATATGATTAAGACTCACTGTAAGTTGGAGAATCGGGATCCGTACCTAAAAAATCACATTCCAAATTTGAAAGTCGCGACTCTCCTGCTTTTAGATTCTCTGTCGTGGTGGTGGCATTTTTATTCTATGGGGGACAAAAAATAAGAAAAAGAATTACATTAGTTTCGCGTTATTGTTTATAAATTATCATGATATCAAAAATTAAATTATTTAATTCTTACTATAGACTTTTGTTGTTCCACTTTTTCAGGTAACTTTTGTTGCAAATTTGCAATTTTTAATTTTTTCACGTCTGATTTAGGTGGCACATTATTATCATCTTCATCCGAATCACTTAAACCATATTTTGAAAAATGATCGACCTAGCACAACGATTTTAATAAACAAAAAAAAAAATAAATAAAGAATTACATTTATATGTAAATCACATATCACGTATATATAATTTATTTACCTTAAATACCCATGATCCAGTTTCTGGACGATATTCAAGAAAGTTTGTATCGTGTTTTGCTGATACTTTACGCAATTTTGCCTCATAATTCATGGCTTCTATTCTATGTGGGTCAGTAATTGGTTCATGCCGAGTTTTATCATGTGGCCATACTCTCTCCAATGTAACTTGAGCTTTTCGATTTAAACCTTGACCAACTGGTGGTTTCTTTTCATCATCCGGATAAATAATAACTTCCTTGTGCCGAAAATATACTATAAAATATAATATGTAATAAGATATATATGAAGAGATTTTTGTTAATTTATAACATATTTATAACTTTACCTATTTCGTCTAAATTTAAGCCATAAATATCAAACGACTCTGGAAAAAGTACATTGCCATATCCTCTACGTCCTACAGTAAAGTGAGGTACCACACAAGTTTCTCCACAAACATAATTATCTAATTTATCAAGCGGAGGAATTGTATAATATCCCACTCGTTGGAGTGTTACTTTGGCCGTATTAGTAGACCAATTATTTTGCGATGTAGACATTGAATTTGCATCTAATTCTTGACTGGTATCTTAAACAAAACATAATGTAAAAAAAGATTATTTTTTCAATATATAATATATATTATTTCTTTTGATATTATTTATATTTTTCTAAATATACTATTATATATATTTAATGATATATACCTGTATTTTGTGTAATCAAATCAATGGAACTTTTATCACCCAATGATGCGCTCAAAGGCGTCTCCGTTAAATTAGATAAATCTGTATCAGTTTGATTATTTATACTATTATGAGGATTTAACTCAGTTATCGTATTGTTAATTATTTCTTGTGAATTATTAGTTTCAGAAAATGGGGACTGTTGTCCTTCGAATAATTCGTCATCACATAGTATTCTTTCTTTTCGTGGAAGTGATGACTTCAACCTATTAATAAAAATAGAAGGTGGTATTATAAAGTGATAAAGTATATTTTTAGTGTAACGTCCATAAATATGTACAACTATATGTGTATATTTTAAGTATCTTAGGCTTACCATGATGTAGATGATTTTCTATCAGCTGAAAATTGTCTATTCGTTTCTAAATTTTTATTTTCTTTATCAATAGCTTCAATACTACTATTGTGTACATTGGAATTATCTATTCTCTCTTCCGTGCTATCATTTTTTGTATGAGATTCAGAATTCTCATTTAAGGACTGCGTCGTAGAATTTGTAATTGGTTTTGGTCGTAATACTAATCGTTTGGCACTAGGACGTGGTTGAAATGCCTCGGATAATACTGGATCTTCTTCTTCAAGTCCCTCAAACAATGATTTCTAGAAAAGTAAAATAATTGTATGTACAATTTCTTTTATTTATAAAAAAAAAAAAAAAAGAAAAAAAAAAAAAAAAAAAAAAAAAAAAAAAAAAATTAATGATAATAAATATACCTTAGATAACTGAGTAGTGCTAACAATTTTTGTTTTAATTTTTGGTGATTTATTGTTAGTCGCGACTTTGTACTGTGGATTGCTCAATATCTTCGATGCTGCATTTGTCGGTTTTAAAAGCTCTTCTGTTTTTCCAGAAGCCTAAATTATAAAAAAATGATATACAGTTTGATTATATATTATTTTAAATTACAATCTGATACTTACTGGTAATAGGTTTTTCAATAAAGGTGAATCACCAAAAGGTGCTGATACCAATGCTAAAATTTGTTGATGTACGGGAACAGTACCAGAATTTTTTACTTGGTTTGGTGCTAATCTATAACACGTTAGATTATTATATATATATATATATTTTTAAAGAACGCTATAAAATACTTTGTATAACATATTGCATAATTACACTTACCCACTGAGTAAACCAGTTCCTTGTCCAGACATTGTATTATTATTTGCTCCAAAAGAAAAAGATCCTCCAAATGAACCAGGATTATTAAATGTTGTAGTATTTCCCGTATTTCCAAAAACTCCACTTGGCTTTTGTTGGCCAAATAGGGTTGAACTACCACCCAAATTTAAGCCTGTGTTGGTGCCTAAATAAAGAATTAAAAATATTAGATCTATTACCACATAAATCGCTGTAATATATTTTCACATTTATAATTTAATTTAATCACTACCAAGACCCGTAGAAGGTGCTCCAGTTGAGCCAAAAGAAAAACCAGGAGTTTGTCCTGCAGGTTTAAATGATGAATTAAATAGCGAATTCCCAGAATTTTGGCCTGTATTGAAACCTGTATTAGATCCAAAGCTCAAAGGTGCTGATGCCGGTCCAAACGATGGAGTTCCAAATCCACTCATAGCAGGTTTTGCATTAAACAAAGATGTCCCACTGTTACTTACAGATGTTTGTCCAAAATTTGTAAAACCAGTTCCGGATGATGTTGAAGGTATATTAAATGCTGACTTATTCTGACTAAATAATCCAATTGTCTGTACATATAAAAGAAAATGTTAAGATATTAATTATAAATAATATCTATACAATTTATAGAAGAATTACATGTTATATTTAATATTTCTTACTTACCTGATTAGGTTGAGGATTACCAAATGCAGGTCCAAAACCTGTATTAGGTGTAGTATTAATGTTACCAAAACCTGTGCCAGCAGTTTGATTAGCATTGCTGGTTTGAAAAAGTGATGTTGGAGCAGCTGCTGTAAATGTTGTTATTTATATTTTGCAAGCAATAATTAGCTAATTAATATTAATATAACTTTATTATATATAATGTAATCAATTAAAAATGCTACAAAGTAATCCTTAAAAATTCTTATATACTCACTGCCAAAAGGTTTAGCTTGTGTATTATTGCCAAAAAGATTTGTGTTGGTTGTAGAATTAAATGCAAATGTATTTGCTGTTGTTGCTGGTTGCCCTCCAAAATTTGTCATTGGTTTACCAAAAAGACTACTTGATCCAGACTGACTGGTACTTCCAAAACCTCCACTCATTCCACTAAAACCTGTTATAATATGAATAAATAACATGAAGTGTTCAGTTCAATTCTATATAATAAGATAACTAATACAATTTCAAATGTATACCTGTTGCTGCAGTACTAGTGCCAGCTGCTGTATTTCCAAAAGGAGATGGTTGTGCTGTTGATCCAAAAAGCCCAGTACTTGGTCCTATTACAAATGTAAATCAAGTTTAATTAGCCAATTGATTAATATTTAATTTCAAATTATTACAATAGTTTATATTGTATACACACACGCACGCACGCACGCAGAGAGAGAGAGAGAGAGAGAGAGAGAGAGAGAGAGAGAGAGAAATTTTATATTTTAAATACTATTGTCTTTACCTTGTGGACCTTGTGGACCTTTTCGGCCAACCGAATAATCTTCAAAACGTAATTCTTCATACGATTTGGACTCATACTCCTTCATAGCAACAATGCAACAATGTCTTCCAGATATACTATGAGCTGTACCATTTTTTGTCATAGAATCCGTAGTTATAACAGGTGTAAATTTAACCACTGTCCCTGTCATAGCTGTATTAGCAGGTGTATTACTAAAACCTTAAGATATACATTAATATATATATATTAATTAAACTACGATTATTAAAATAAATTTTATTTTATATGTAACTTACCACCAGTTGTACCAAAGAGATTTGTATTTCCAGTTGCATTAGTTTGACCAAAAGGAGTAACTTGTTGAGATGGTTGTTGCGGTTGACCAAATAAATTACTGGAAACTGGATTGTTAAAACTGAATCCACCTGTTTTATTTCCTTGACCAAAAGCAGACGTTGCTGTACTTGCTCCAAAAAGACTTGGGGTTGCATTTTGTTGTGTACCAAACAGATTAGTATTTGTATTGGTTGTACCAAAACCTGCAAAACAATAAATAAAAAGTAAATAAAAGTAATATTTTAGAGAAATTAAGGAGTTAAAATTAGTATGTATATTCTTGATTAATCTTTAAAATTTTTAGATAAATATTAGAAATGCATATTAATGCATATATGCAAGTCTATAACAATGTATATTTGCATTTTTTAATACAATAAAAATACCTCCAAAAGAAGGCTGAGCGTTAGTTTGTTGTCTAAATGCTGGTGGCGTAGTCGTATTGCCAAATAACCCACTAGTTGAAGAACCAGCAGGTTTTGAACTAAAAAGTGAAGTATTACCACTGCCAAAGACTTGAGATGTACCCATTCCAAAGCTACTTGTCGTAATTGGTTTACTGAATGCTGATTGACCAAAGGGACTACTTTGTGTAGCAGTATTAAAACCAGCTAAAATTAATAAATGATATCAATAGAATATATTATATAAAAAAGTTTCAAAACTTTTCAATGAATTAAATTAACATACTGAAGGATGTATTTCCAGATTGTCCAAACATATTTATTCAATATAATAATTCCACAAATTCTAGTAAAGTTCTATTAATATATGTCTTATTGCAGAATCTGAAAAAGAGAATTATTTTTATTCTATATTTTCTTCTTTTCTTCTTTATGTTTGAAAGAAAATAACATTGAATAAGATTGCACAATAAACACACTAATGACATCAGAGGGATATATGTGTGTGCAATTGATATATCGTATCTTATTAACACAGATTAACATAGCAAAGTAAACACCAATAGATAAACAATAAAATAACTTTGTATTCGTCCTAATACGTGTACAATCAATTATTACTAATTCTAAGTAATCATAAGAAAAATTGTTAACCTATATACTTAATTCAAGGCATTGCCTCAGATGGGATAGATTAAGTTTTCCAATCACTATTTTAACAAAAATAATAAAATTTATCTACAAGTGAAATGATACAACACGAGAGTAAATTTATTTTTCACTGAAACCCACGCTTAATAAACAAGTAATGGCGTATTGTCAGGATAGAAGATGGACAATGGAACTGCAACGTATACACCCACCAACATACTTAAGATAAATTAAAATATCACTAGATCTAAAGTTGGTTGCTTACAATTAGATGATTGTGTTCTTTGCATCAAAAAATGTTGCAAATAAAAATCGATAAAAACAAATAATTTTTAAATATATATTTAAATTTTTACTTTTATTTTCTTTTATATTATTAAAAATTTTGATTTATTCATTTGAAGGATTAAAAATTTCTAAGAGTTTATAATTTATTCAAATTAAAAGCACATAGAAAGATACAAAATTCTACCAACAAAACTTTTTTCAAATTCTACGTTGGTATACTGCAATTCGTACCAACCTTAAGAATAATAAATATCGTAAGATCAAAATCGATTTTATTTGATTTTTCCTTTTGTCATATTCGCTCACTATTCCTTTAATCTTATTAGATTCTAGTGGTGAACAGTATTGGGTGATTGTTTTTATAGATATTCGCTTAATTTTATCACACTAATATCACATGATCATAGATCAATGATGAAGAATCGCAAGTACAAAATCACACTTGCATAACCAATTTGTAAATCATAAATAAAAAATCTATCAGTAATTATCCTTATTGGATAAGCATGAAACGTGTACCGTTGAAGATTTTAAGGTTAATAAATAGTTTTCTTATAAATATTATAATTAGTGGGTGATATTGTAAAATAGTTGATCTATTTACCATATGATTTGATCAATAATATAAAATCTGATTATCATGAAAATTAGATGGTAATAACTTTTTTAACTGTGAATATCTGTAGCAAAAATACAAGTGAATGCATGACACAAACATTAACTTGCCATAAAACAGTAGAATGTAAATATTTAGTCATAAATAAGTGAATATTTAATTTATTCAAATGATATAATTATATTCTATAACCTTTATACTTATTAAAAAAATACTATGCCTGGAAAGATAAAAGTAAAGGTATTGGCAGGCCGTAATTTGCCTGTAATGGATCGTTCAGGTGATACAACAGATGCATACGTTGAATTAAAATTTGGAAATGTTACGTATAAAACTGATGTGTGCAGAAAATCTTTAAATCCTCAATGGAATTCTGAATGGTATAAATTTGAAGTAGACGATGCCGAGTTACAAGATGAACCTTTACAAATTAGATTAATGGATCATGACACTTATTCTGCCAATGATGCAATTGGCAAAGTTTATATAAATTTAAATCCATTATTATTACCTGGTATAACACCTTTAATTAAGAATGTTTGGACTTTGGAAGCAGCTTTAAATTCGAGTGCTGGCTCTCAAGGTAGTAATAAAAAATGAATAGAAAAATTTGCATACATGTGTATATATACGAATATTATTTTGGCTTTAGTTTTTTGTCTTTACATTCTGCATTATTATAGGCTCAGTTATGACAGGATGGTTGCCAGTATATGATACAATGCATGGTATTCGTGGTGAAGTAAACATTATTGTTAAAGTGGAATTATTCTTAGATTTTAATAAGTTTAGGCAATCATCATGTGGTGTACAGTTTTTCTATTGTAAGCATTTAAATTATTCATGTTACATTTAATGAACATAAAGGAGGTTTAGATTCTTCTTCATAATGTTTTCATTTATATTACTATGTTGCACTATGATTTGCTTTATTTTAGGTGAAAGTAATTCTTTTCTACTAACTATTAAGAGAATAATTATAAATATCTTTAAAAGTACATATACCTCCTATAAATAATTTTTTATGCGTATATTTTTTTACATTTATATATTTTTACAAATAAATTTTTGTTTTATAGGGGGAATATTCTCAGCAATTCTCTTAATTGGATCAGCAAAAGATATCCATTCTGATAAAACATCAGTGTTGGCAACCATTTTAGCAAAGAAACAGTATTGTTACATATAAATTGTCTTAAATCTCCAAGAAAATACATATTATTGATGATAAGTGTTATTATCTGTCAATTACATATTACAGGAGATATATCCTAAAACAGTGTGTGAATTTTATTTTATTTTATTAACTGTAATAATATTATTGAGATTAAAAAAAAACTACTATTGAGAGAATAATACTATTGAGAAAAAAAATTTTTTGATATTAAGTATATATTTCATATCATATATTTGAGCAAATCATAGGAGCAATTGTTATATATATATATAAATAGTTCTTTCTTTTTATTTATTATTCAAAATTACATATATAATAATTTAATTATATTTTATGAACAATATTTATTATGTAAATATCTTGCTAATAGTAAAATAAATATGAAATATTTGTAGCACCAAATATACCACATGGATATCATGCTCAAGTGATACATGGTTTTGTTGAAGAATTAATAGTGAGTGATGATCCGGAATACAAATGGATCGATAAGATAAGGACGCCTAGAGCATCAAATGAAGCACGTCAGACATTGTTTTTTAAATTAAGTGGAGAAGTACAGAGAAAAATAGGTTTGAAAGCATTAGATCTGGGTGGAAATGCTGTTATTGGGTAAATATATACAAATATCTTTATTTATCTGTGAACTGTACTTTAATTCTCAATTGTACTTCTTCATTTATGATTAGATATCTGCAGAATTTTGACTTAGAAGGAGAATCAGGTATTGTCGCACGAGGGATAGGAACTGCAGTAACTCTTGTAAAAGTACATGATGTTTTTAATTCTCCTTCAGATAATATACCGCTTGAAGAGTATGTATATTTTTATTTGTTGATTTAATTATGATAAATATAATAGATATAAGTGAAATATGTTTTGTGATTTGATTAAATATAAATATAAATTCGTTATATTTGTATTTTTATAGACATCAAGAGGAAGCATCATTCAGTCCAAGTTACCCACTTCCTACTGTTCCTTCTTCAACAACTACAAAAACTTTACATTCGCCTGCAACAAAAACACATAATATCATTCCTTTACATAGAAGATCCAGTGATTCCGATTTGAGTATTACACCAAAAGGTATGTATGTAATAGAAAAAACATATGAAATGCTAAAATATTTGTAATAATTACAATTACTTTAATTCTATATTTCAGGTAATTCTTTGGCAGGAAGTGATAGATCAATGGGTGGTTTTATGAAAACATCAACAGCTGTAGTAAGAACTATGAATCAAGATGCATTAGAAATGTTGGAATATCCATTTATTACAATGCAACAATATCCTCCTGGTTTTGTTGTACATATAGGTAAGCTTTGTGCATCATCTTCACGTAAGTTAAAGAACAAATATTATTTTGTTATGTATTATAAAAACAGTAAAAGAGAATATTTTGAGGAAGGAATAAAGTATATTAATGTAATATTGTGAATATATAAAATTATACATTGTATACATCATATTGAGGTAGGTGGTCTGGTAAGCTCAAGATCAGTTAAACTATTGGAAAGAATAAGTAATTTAGAAGAACCAGAAGGTCGTGATGCATGGTGGACAGAAATTAGAATGGAAGTAAGATCACATGCAAGAGCATTAGCGTGTAATGTCGTCATAGGTTATAAAGAAGAAACTAGCATATGGTAAAATATCTAAATAAATGTATATTTAAATAAGCATAAATAATAGACAATATGATACACATCAATTTATTTGTTTTTAGTGACGACGTTTGTGTTTTAAATGCAAGTGGTACAGCTGCTGTTATAAATCTTCATAGTTCAAATCAAGATCAGGATAATGTCTTTGTAAGTCGATTGCAACAAGGATTACTTACAGCATCTATGGAATCAGATCGTGATAAACCTTGTCAAAAGTCATCGGTTAACAAAACAGAAAGATGTGACATTGATACATCTAATCATACGACGAATCTAAGTGGAAGAAATAAATGTACATCTGAAAGTAATGATCATGAATCATATGTGCAATCTCATGGATGCAATCTTTGTCATTTACCATATAGTGGAAATAATATTCAATTTAAAGTCAATATGTCAAAATGTGCTATATGCAAGAGAGCAAAAGTTCCAGACGTAATGTTTACTACTATAGAACTTCCTGAAAATATACCTATGACTGGTAGAGGATGTTTTATTCAAGCAACAGTCTGTAAAAGTAAGAAAGATTTGAGAGGTGAATTAAATGCAAAAGAAATTTCTGATTGTTTGCCTTTCTTGGAATATGAATTATATTGTTTATTATTGAATAAGTTAAAAATGAAAGGTATGAATGCTGTCTTTGGTTTAAAGTTGCAAGTTTCCATTGGAGAAAGATTGGTGATTGGAATGGCAGTTGGAACTGCTGTTTTTCTTACAGCATTACCTAATCCTTCTATTCCTCAAATTGCTGCTCATAATTCTTGGCACAATGAAGAACAGTTGGTTGAAATTCAAAAAATTCTTTCAGAAACTGTAAAAAAAAATATAGAATTTTATCAGTTGAAACCAATAGGAGGGGTATGTTCAAATGAAATATGTTCAGATTGTTTCATTTGATTTTATGTAATTTATATATCAAGCAACTATTATAATTTTCTAATAGGACAATGAAACTGGACGTATTGTTACTACATCTGATACAGACGACTCGGACGAGGATTTACCTGAACTTGATGTTGCATTAGGTTCTCGAGATGCTTGCATACTAGAAGTAGATGATCTTGAGGATATGGATAGAATATCATTATTAATAGATGATAGGCCACCTGATGATTTTCACGTAGTAAATACACAAACTATTCCTGGATTAGAAGATCTAGAAATTGTAAGAAATTTACAAATGTTTACCCAAGTATCCAGAGCTAAGATTCCAGCAGGTCAATTAGCATCAATGCCTTCAAAATATTTTGCTAGATTACTGCAGGTATATTACAAAATTCTTTTTAAATAGCATTCAAGAATATACTTTTCATTTTGTAAATAATATAATATATCTTTTGAAAAATTAATATTTATAATATATTGTAGACAGTTTTCTTCAAATTAAGGAGAATGGTTCCTTGTGCACTTTGTGATATGCAATTTAAAGTTGCACTTCCTGAACAAGATGAAATACAACTTTCTGTTGTTGGTATGGCACTTGGATTGGGCGAACCTGTGAAGTCAAATAAATTTAAACGAAAATTGCTAATTCATCAACTTAGTAAAGATGAAGTGAAAAAATCAGGTAAAGTTTTAGTTTTCATGTCGTCATGATAATATTATTATGGATTTTATTATAATAATACAGTTGAAAAATTTCTATTTGTAGATGAACACGAGATGATATTTAATCTCGAAGATGATCACATAGAAGCTCCTGTTGTATCTGACAATACATTAAATACTCGAACTGCAAATTCGTCTACATTAACGGTCCTTTCTGGACGAAAATCAAGACCACGTTCACCATTACGTTCAAAGATACATACTACACATAGACATAAACATGTGAGTCTACACTGGTATTTCACGAGTACAAGTTGTTATTAAATTGATAAGTTAAAAATTTTTAATTTTGTGAAATATATTTTATATATTTTATCCCTCTTAATTTTATTTTAGGTGCCTTTGAAAGAAAGATATGGCGTAGATATAACACCATTATCATATTTACCAGGTGGTAGAATCGAAAGATATTTAGGAAATCTAAACTTTTTCTTTATCAGAGAAAGCACATCTGTAAGAGAGGTATATTTATATTATCATCAGGACATTAACTTTTATGTTAGACTTTGACTCCATATATATAACTATGAAAAATTACTAAAAATAATAATTTAAAGATAGCAAATAAAAAAATCGTATAGAAAGATACATTTTTTACAGAATGGTGGATTAAGTGGATTTACACATAGCTTTGTAATGGAAATATTAGCAATTGTACGTGCACATATTACAGCATTAGGAGGAAATGCAATGGTTGCTTTTTTTATGACTCAATGTGTCCTTCTCCATAATCTTCATAAAAATCAGGTATGTTATTAATATATTTAACATAAAATTTTCACTTTTACATTCTATTGACAATTTTCAGGGTCAATAATAATCATTAAAGTATATATTATATTTTTTTAGGGTCAGTGTCTCATAAATGTAGGTGGAGATGTAGTTTTCGTATCATATTTTGCCAATGAAAAACGAAGTGGAACATCAAATTACTGACCCCAACCTCCACATTCTGCACCACCATAGTTACAAAGCAAAAAGAATTTTTAACATTCTGTTATTATAGTTTTAGACGAATCTGTTATATTTTGTAATTGTTTGCTTATTTTTATTGCTGTAACAAAATTGCTTTACATTAGGCTTTTTATACTTGATATACACAGAAAAAAAATATTTACAGTTTAGTATCTATTACTTTACTTTTTATTATTATACTAAAATAGTATATTCTTCAGCTACATTGTTAAATAATACTATTACATATCCCGAAGTACTCTACAATTGGTTAAAATGTAAATATAGTCTTAAGTTTATCGCAGTAGTGGACTTTTAAGGATAAATTGATGTGATAGTATTTATTAAATACATTTATAACAAATTATAAAGTTCAATGTAAAATGCACATTTCTGTAATTCGTCTGTAACATTGTATTTTCTATTTTTATGTACATGTAAATTGTAATTTTATGATAAGCATTTTTCTCACAATGTCCTTTTGTAATTTTGAAAGGTCACTGTTACAAAATAATATGTTGGGTGCAATATGTCATGCATTTTATTTTTAATTCTAGTCAGTTAGTTGATACAAGAATTTAGAATATATTTCGAATGGTGATGTATAAAAAAAAGTTGATGTATAAAAAATTTCTTGCTATCAAAAAATATTTTTATCCTTAATAGAGCGACAATCATTAAAACACAATTTCTTTAAAATGTCTTACATTAGTTAAAGAATGTGAATTTTCTAGTATATAGAAATGCTGTGAATAATAAAAAAAAAGTCGCTTCTTATTATAATTCCGATTATTATTTTCTAGTTATTAAAATTATAACGTACGTATAATTAGATAATAAGATAAGCTGTAAATGTAATATTTACATATTTTGAAATTATTATAATAAATCATATAACAAAACATTATGTTAATTGAATTACATACGACTGATATAGTAATAACAGTATACCAGAACCAATTAAATATATATTATTTCTGTTGTTTCCTTTAATATTTATAAAAATATTACTATGAAGAAACAGAATTTGAATTTTGCCGCTATCTGGAATACCAATAGCAATAGCGTGATATTGTACTTTTTGACGAATAAAATCGTAAGGTAATAAGGTATGAAATGATATAAGCACAAGTTCAGAGTTGTTAAAGCGTCGCGGTTATTGCAAGGTAATTGTCATGGCTTCGGAACGTTATAGTTTCTCATTAACCACATTTAGGTAAGTATTTTAGTGCAATAATTTGTCAATTTTTAAATAATATTAAAAATTTATATATATTTAAGACATATACATACATAGTTTTAACATTAGATTTTATATTACAAAGTTAACCTATAATCAACTATTTTTTATTTCTAAAACACATTGTTACAGTGTTTTAATATCATTTTTTTAGATTATTAATAGAGTTCATAATTTTTTAATTAATATTTGTTTAATATATCATTATAACTTATAAATTTATGAAACTAATTATTGTTTAATATAGCCCATCCGGAAAATTGGTTCAAATAGAATATGCCTTAGCTGCAGTGGCTGCAGGTGCTCCCAGTGTTGGTATCAAGGCATCAAATGGAGTTGTACTTGCTACCGAAAATAAGCATAAATCGATACTTTACGATGAACACAGTGTCAATAAAGTTGAGATGATTACAAAGCACATTGGTATGGTATATAGTGGTATGGGACCTGACTACAGATTACTTGTCAAACAAGCTCGTAAAATGGCTCAACAATATCTGCTTGTTTATCAAGAACCTATTCCTACTGCACAATTAGTCCAACGAGTAGCTATGCTTATGCAGGAATATACACAATCTGGGTATAAATTGACAATATTTTATAATGATAAATATATGTAGACTATACGAATGCTATATAATGATAATATGTTATTATAGAGGTGTTAGACCATTTGGAGTATCTTTATTAATTTGTGGATGGGATAATGGAAAGCCATATCTATTTCAATGCGATCCATCTGGTGCTTATTTTGCATGGAAAGCAACTGCCATGGGAAAAAATTTCATTAATGGAAAAACATTCCTTGAAAAAAGATATAGTGAAGATTTGGAATTGGATGATGCTGTCCACACTGCGATTCTTACATTGAAAGAAGGATTTGAAGGTCAAATGACGGCAGATAACATAGAAGTTGGTATTTGCGATGCAAATGGATTTAGAAGATTAGATCCATCTAATGTTAAAGATTATCTTGCTAGCATCCCTTAATTAATTCCCTTGATTAATTTACTATGTAATAATTGAGCAATTTATAAATATTATAAAGAGAAAAATAAGTTCTTACACAATAAAAAGTACTTTTAAACTATGTTATCAAAAGTTAATCATTCTCCAATTATTTAAGTAATAACCAAATGTAGAATATATTATACTAAATTTACATTTTGTACAATAAATAAATACGGTTATTTTAGAACGTTAATCATCACTAATAACATAATGGTTTATATTAGCAATTAAACTAGGCATAGTACTTGACCAATTTTAATATAGTTTCACTTTGAAGATGTAGGTTTGAAAGACAAGATGACTTTCAACGAATAAACATCTAAGCTCTCTCTTTCTAAAAGTGAAACATAAACTTTAATACTCCCGATAATTTTTCATTAAAACAATACAACAATACAAAAGTATGCGGAATTCAGTAAATAAATATTTAAACAATAGTATATTAACATAAACATTAAAAAGATCGTAATGCGCGAGAAAATTTCAATAATTTTTATATAAAATTACAATACTTCAAAATTTCCATTTCGTGGTTGTAGGCCTTATGCAATATAAACATAAACGGTCCTTCGAATAAGATTGAAAATTACCCAGTTAGTTTCCCATTGCACTTCCACCAGAGCACATCAACTCTCTACTTTTCTAAACGCAAAAGCTTATAAATTAATACTTCCGAAATATTTACAATTATTTAAACAATCTACAATGTACAAAGAGTATAATCAACTAATACTTAAACAATAGTAAGTTCGTTAAATTAAAAAGACAGAACGCGCAAGAAACTTAAAATTTTAGTATAAAATTCCAGTACTTACACAATTTTAATTTTGATGTAGTTGGCCTCGAGCAATATAAACATAAACGATCTTTCTATTAACTTTGACGATTCGTGAGTTAGTTTTCTTTTGCTCTTCGACCAGTGCACATAGATACTTCATTTATAATAGCGATAACTTATACATTAATACTTTCGGTAATTATATAATTATTTAAACAATAATTACGGTACACGGTGTACCTAAAAATAATATTTAAACGATAATACATCTATTTAAACATTAAAAGATCGGGAACACGTGAATAATCATAAATAATATTAATATTAAATACTAGAACTTCTAAATTTTAATTTCGGTTTATTTGGCCTCGAGCAATATAAACATAAACGATTTTTCTATTAACTTTGACGATTCGTGAGTTAGTTTTCTTTCGCACTCTGCCCAGTGCTCATCGACTCTTGATTTCTAATCGCAAAAACTTATACATTAATACTTTCAGTAATTTTATAATTATTTAAACAATAATTACAATATATGGTGTACATAAAAATATTATTTAAACAATTGTTGATTCGTTTTAACATTAAAAACACGCAAACGCTCGAGAAACTTTAAGTAATTTTAATATAGCTGTTCAATACTTTAATATTTTATCTTGTGGTTCTAATTTTTTTTTGTTGATTCATTGGTCTTTTATATTGACTTGGATGCTTACCGTACCTGTTCTCTTTCGTCCTTTGGCGAGTAACCATTGAAATTCTTTCAGGATGTCTTTTCTGCAAGTATCAACGAATATTTAAGGTAAATTTATTTTTATATCCTTCATATCTTTAATAATTTATATAGTTTCTTATTATAACTATGATAATAATAATTTTGCTTTTATTTTTTTGTTTCAGAATATCATTGCAATCGCACGCGAATCAATGATATAATCGAATATTTGTATCGCTTAAATAAAAATATCGCAAAGTAGAAGCAGTGTTTGTTCGTTCGGGTTTCGCGATTTCAAAAACAAGTGTATTTGCATCGATTGCGTGCAATGCAATCGTTAGAATCAGTGTTTGTTTAGTATAACGTTTTGCTTTTTTAACAGTCACATAGACTGTATTTGTAAAAGACAGTAGAATTTTACAAAATAAATTCAGTGACCGTTCGTTTAAATATATTTATCGCGTAATAGAGTCAGTGCATCATTGAAGAGGATCTTAATTAACTTCGATGTCGACCTACCTAATTTTAAAGAATCTTTCATCCTCAATTTCGACTTAAACCGCGAACGAGTGTTTTGGAGCCATCGCAGAACTTCTTAAGTAGTGAGTGAATTTTTAAATCCCTCCAATCATTCAATCATGTCGAGGACGAAAAATCGGAATCGGCACGGGTGATTGGTTGTAATTAATTAATAGAAGAGCATTGAGTGACCACGAGTAAATTTCTTCGGAGATTTACTCTTGAATGGTTTCTTATTTTTTCATTTATTTATTAGATCAGGATAAGTTCTTCTTGTTCAAACGCGTTAATAATTATTACAAATTTATAATATTTTAATTCTAAAGGATTTTCTTAGCAACGTTATGAAGATCATATACATGTACTACTATATACTATTGATTAATAGATATACTATCGATTTAAAATTGAAACGCAAAGAAAATTCTCTTCATTGTCATTACTATTTATTCTAATTTACTCTCATTAATTATCCTTTATATATCTCGGTTGGGACCCATGGGATGGGCCCATGGGTGAGAGCCTCTGTGCGGGTTGCTGTCTCAGCATCATGTAGAGCTGCTTCTATTCTCTTATCTATATGCGACTCTCTTTTTTAAGTCATATTTTTCTTGTTTTTATTTTCTATGTCATTAATACACTCTTATTAATTATGATTTATAGTCTCGGGTGGGACCCATGGGAGGGGCTCATGGGTGAGGGCCTCTGTGCGGGTTGCTGTCTCAGCATCGTATAGAACTGCATTTCTTTTTTTCTCTTTTCCATTTCATTCTTTTCTTTTTTAATTATGTTTTCAGTTATGTTATTAATAAGTTATTTCTTTTCAGTTATGTTTTCCTAATATTTATTTAGGTTGTTTCTTTTCAATTATGTTTTCAAAAAAATTTTTCTTTTCATATCTATTTAGACTTTAAAGTACCTAAACATTTTACATTGCTAATCATATTATATGGCATGTATAATTCGATATTATTTTATAATTCGATGTTTATTTTATTATATAGTAGTTATTTATAAACATTTACAAATGTAATAATTAAATTCGATCTAACTTACAGGACCGTCAGGCAAGGTTACACCTAACTTGCTAATATTATTAATACGGAAAAATGTAAAAATTGATCCATTCAGTGTTCATCATCTTTATACAGAAGAAACGAAGAATTTTTATTATTTTTCTTGGCGTTCGATAAATTTACGATTAATATTATTATAATACTACACTTCAACTTATCGTCATATTAGAAATAATAAATAATCAATAGATGATTTACTTCCAAGATCATAATATTTTAAAAATAGTATATTCGTTTAAACATTACAAAATCGTAACACATGAGAAACTTAAAACAATCTTAATTTAGAGTTGGTTACGTACAATATTCTACAAAAGTTTATAGATTAATATGATAAACGTATGACGGTGGTATCATTCCCTGCTTGCTCTTGTAGTATATATTTTATTAATATATATTATCACTCAAGTTATACACATTTCTAGCAGAAGGTAATGAACTATCTTAAAGATTATAAAATCATCGTTTCCTTAATTGTAGTAACGATTTTTAATAAAAATGTGGTTTGTCCAGTCTTTCTATTTTCTAATTGGTTGATTGGAAGCCATATTTAATGTTTTACTACGCAAGCGTTTGATTATATGCTGGTGTGTGTATATACTATATATGTGCATAACACTTAGCGTGAAAAATGGCGGCGAATATCTATGGAGTTTTCCGCGAAAATTTGCAAAATGCTATTCTTAAAAGTAAAGTTCTTGTGGTTGGTGCAGGAGGGATTGGTTGCGAAATCTTGAAAAATCTTGTAATGACTGGTTTTAGTGATATTGAAATTGTAAGTCTATCAATATTTATAAAATATATGAATATTCTATAACCCTACTTTCTTGAATCGGTCTTCTGTAAAGATTGTTTATTTTTTTCTTTATTCGATTTTAAAATTTTATTCGATGCATGTCAAACTATTTCTTACAATATTTATTCTTTTTACAGATTGATTTAGATACTATTGATGTAAGTAACTTAAATAGACAATTTTTATTTCAAAAGAAACACGTGGGAAAATCTAAAGCTGAAGTAGCAAAGGAAACTGCTTTAACTTTTAATCCTAATGCCAAAATAATTCATTATCATGATAGTATTACATCGTAAGTATTTTTAAGTGTCTTTATTTTTTTGTTCATATTGTAATTTATAATTGTATAATTACAAATTAAATAAATGTCATATATTTTTATAGATCAGAATTTGGATTATCCTTCTTTAAAAAATTCTCTTTAGTTATGAATGCTCTTGATAATAGAGCGGCAAGAAATCATGTAAACCGTATGTGTTTAGCAGCTGACGTACCATTAATTGAATCTGGAACAGCAGGTTATGAAGGACAGGTAGAACTGATTAAGAAAGGTTTAAGTCAGTGTTATGAATGTACTCCTAAAGCGGCACAAAAAACATTTCCAGGATGTACAATACGTAATACACCGAGTGAACCAATTCACTGTATTGTATGGGCAAAGCATCTTTTTAAGTATGTATTGATAAAAATAAATCAAAAAAGAGTTTGTACGATTTATATCTAATATTGATATAATTATGATTATTAGTCAGTTATTTGGCGAAGAAGATCCTGATCAAGATGTTTCACCAGATACTGCAGATCCTGAAGCAACTGGTAAATATTTTATATTTTAATAATCGAAATGAACGAAAGCTTTGATTTTTTAACAGTTGTATAAATTAATTATTATTGTAGATACAGCTGCACAAGGTAGTTTAGAGTCAGAATCAAATAGTAAAGGAAATGTTGATCGTGTATCAACGCGATCTTGGGCACAATCATGTGATTATGATTCCAAAAAATTATTTACAAAATTTTTCCATGATGATATTAAATACCTACTTAGTATGGAAAATTTATGGAAAAAAAGAAGACCTCCAACACCTTTAGATTGGTCAAATTTACCTGATGCTGGTTAGTAAAATATATCAATGAAATTATTTATTTGCTTCATAGTGTTTAGTATAATTTTTAATTTCTTTAGTACCTGGATCTAGTAAAGAAATGTCTGAACCTGGACTAAAAGATCAACAACGTTGGAGTATTGCTAAATGTGGAACTGTTTTTGCTGAAGCCATAAATAATTTAAGCAAAAGCTTAAAATCTAATCAAGAAACAACATCAGATAATCATCTCATATGGGATAAAGATGATCAACATGCTATGGATTTTGTTGCAGCGTGTGCTAATATTCGAGCTTATATTTTTGGAATACAACAAAAGACAAGATTTGATATCAAGTGTAAGTATCAAGAAAATTGCTTTGAAGTATTACAATATAATATTGTAAAATGTTATGTAGCATATAAAATGATCAAATTTTTATATTATTAATTGTTTTGTTACAGCTATGGCAGGAAATATAATTCCAGCGATAGCAACTACAAATGCCATCATTGCTGGATTAGTTGTTCTACATGCATTTTATATTCTTGAAAATAGATTAAAAGAATGTAGATCAGTATACTTGCGTTTAAAAATGAACCATAGAAATCAGTTATTAGTACCAGAAAAAAATGTTAATCCTCCGAATCCTAAATGTTATGTCTGTGCACCTACGCCACAAGCTGTATTAGCTGCAGATACATCCAAAATGACAATTAGAGAACTTGATGAATTGGTATTGAAAAATAGACTAAATATGATTGCTCCGGACGTTATAATAGATGGCAAAGGTATAGTCATTATTAGTAGTGAAGAAGGGGAGACTGAAGAAAACAATAATAAAATTCTAGAAGAATTTGGAATAAAAGATGGTACAATTTTAAAAGTCGATGATTTTCATCAAAATTATTCATTAACTATCACAATAATGCATCGAGAACGACCTTCTGTAAAGGATGAAAGTCCAGAATTTTTAATACTAGCAAACGAAGAAGATCTTATGCCAAAAGAAGAAAATAATGATTCTGAAAAACCATCGACTTCAAATGGCAAGGCAAGTTTAACATATTTTTTGTTTTTAGAAATACATTATAAGAAAGAAAGAAATTGAAAAAGAGAGAGAAAAAATTAACAAATAGGTATATATAATGTTGATATTGTTTTATTATATTCTACTATTGAATTATATTTAACTGATAAAAGTATTTTTTACAGATTGATATCTCATCTGAAGATTCTATAATGATTGTAGAAACAGAAGTTAATTCTGCATTACATACAGATACAGCTAAGAAACGCAAAACTGATATGACTGAAAATGACGTCCTCGTTAAAAAGCGAAAATTAGATATTAATAATGGAGAGGATGTTTCTATTATAGAAGATGATGCGACTGATCTTTCTTCCGAAAGGAAAACATCAAGCACAAAAAAAAGTAGATCTACGGATGATGATTGTTTAATTGTATATGATGAAGGCACTGAGACAACTTAAAAGAAATATATAAAAAAAGTTGATAAGATATGTCATAAGATAAATGAACATATTTAGAGTAATAGGTATATATTAATTTTCTTTTTTGTATTTTATTTAAAGTAAATAGAAGTAAGCTTAAATGATGTGTCGAATTTATATATAAATAGTTGTCAAAAATCATTTAATTTTCTAACATTTACAAGAATAGTAATTCTATCCATACATCTTAATTCATACATTATAATTAACGATTGTGTTATTTTGTCAATATTTATAATATAGAAATTAAATTAATTAATATTTTAGATCATTTCTTGTCTGCCTTCATTTTTTTTATTTGCATCATAAAATATAAAGCGATTGTTGTATTCATAATTAAAAAAATGTATAAGAAATAAATATTTTTTCCATATTTTGATTCTTATATCTTATATCTTAGTAATTCCTGATTTACATAGTAAGTATTTATCCAAATCATAATTATACATTTCAAAATCTATTTTATATCTTTCATGCAATTTTAAAATAGTGTTATGTGTTAAATTTTGAAAATATTTACAAGTCATTTTGAAATCAGTACATCCTCCTTTACTTTGTTCCAAATTTGGTAAATTCATATTGTCTTTATCTATCCCAAATTTGGAAAAAATATAATTAATTTGATCAAAAGTATAATGATCTAATTTTAAAATAAAATTATAATTTATATTACAAAGAGCACAATGAGTGTAGTATTGATTCCAATGTACATCATCATGTTCTGGCGATTCCTGTAATAGCCACTCTACAAATTCTTTAAATGTAGGTACTATTTGTAACCTGTAAAATATAAATTAATTATTAATTAATGATAATATAATTTTTCTAATTTCATTATAATCTTAATGCTATAAATATACCTCTTATCACGTGTAAATATTCTTTGGAAAAAACTACTAGTTGTTTTATTAGAACGAAATAAATTTGGTCTAGTCAAATGATATATTTTTTTGGTATAAATCCAAGCTTGATCAGTATATTTTGTATTATCCTCTATTCTATCTCTGTAAACATCGTGTTTTTACATGGAAAAAGAAAATATTATATTTTGTTAATAACATAAAAAAAATTACCTATATGATGAAACAAGTCTTTCAAATGGATGTCTTACGACTAATAATTTAAATACATTTGAATCATTAGTCAAATGTTCCAACTCTTTTGAACTATGAGGTGTTAAAGAGTTCATGTTTCTAAAAATATCATATAAATTATGATATTTCATTTAATAAAAAAATAATATAAAGATAAATGAATTGTAATAGCTTTTAAAAAACCTATGTTCTTGTATATTAGAGAATAATGTTGTAAAAGTGGTAGATGCAACCTTCCTGATCCAACAGTATAATGATTTATGTTTAGAACTATATAAGAAATGTTTTTTTACTAATGGAGTTCTCAAATTATATTTTACACATGTATTTGAAATTTGTTTAAGTAATGATCCATTTTCCTGTTTGAAGGAATACAAAATTTAATATGTACAATTTATTTTGTATAAATACATCATTATAATTATACTCTGTGTTTTAATGTACTTACCTGCAGATAACTTGATTCAAGTTTTACTTTATTATATTGTAATAGTTTAATATTCGAATTAACAGATTTTTTATTGTATGCAAACATTGTAGAAGAAAGGTCTATTTCTTTTATTTTATTATTTTTTTCAATATAGATATGTTCTATTAAATTTAGTTTAGCTTTTAATTGTAAAAAAAGTAAACAAGTTAATAGATATAAAATCACACAAAAAATGCATTTAACGAACTGTAGTTTTAGTGACATTTTGATGATGTGATCTTCATCACTTACAATTCTTTACTGCGATAATTATATACATCCGTTTTGAACAAAAACACAGTAGGAGTATCCAATAGATAAGTATTATCTTTTAGTTTTGATTTTCCATAACTTTATCATTTATAATTAATTATGGCCCTTTCTATTTATTAAATTTCATAATACAATAACATTGAATAATAAAGTCCAATATAAATAATTATATACTTGACGCTAAAAATATTTATAAAAAATTTGTATTTATAGATCGATCTATGCATCAAATTATTTTGATACAAAAAGGATAGGAAAGTTGAAACAATTCAAAAGTTGTTTTTTTTTTTTTTTTTTTTTTTTTTTTTGTTATATTTACTATGCAAAAGCACTGAGAAACACACATAAATCTACAAGTGCAAATGCAGAACAAAATGTGAATATAAATTTTAGTAATAATAATATATAATTATTAACATATGTCATTTTTATTTAAAATTTAATTTAGATTACTATAATATAATACTAATTTAGATTAGTAAAAACTATTAGTATTGAATTAAAAGAATATGAAATCGTTTGCACATACATATTTTTCTATCAAATGCATATGTCTCTATTGTATATTTAAACTTTATTTCATTGCACTGTTAATCTATGTTTTTATTTATGGCAGTGTCTTCTATTAAGCCAACATATCGACTTATGAAATTGACTATAAATGTTACATATATGTATGCTGTAAAAACATGTAGTATATCAAAGTTACAGTTAAGATTTCACATATAAAGATCTTACTTCGCTATAATAATGTAAAGCCTAGATATAGGTATGATTTGAATTCCATGTACAATAAAATCGAATGAATATATTTCAAATTGACAATATCATCTAATGTGGATATCCTCAGTATTTGTTAGTTTCATTTTAAAAATGTTTTCTTACATCTGATGTCTATTTCTATAAAAATATTAATTGTGTTAAAGAGGATGTTCTGATTAACATATATAATGTAATTCTATAATATGTGATTAGATAAAATGATGTTAATAGTTTGAAAATTATATATATTTCTAATAATATTATACATACTCAGAATAGGTATTGATACTAGATAAAAGACTAAAGAAATAACACATAAAAAAAAAATGAGGGTATTCACGTTAGACAAAAGTGATACTTATTGTATATTATATTTAGAGTATAGTTCCGACACCATTTTTATAGATTATTCAAAGAATTAAAATGAATTTTTACATGTTATTAATATTATTTCTGAAGTGATAGCATAGATTAGTAGAATAGTTGGATAAATGTTACGGAGTATAACACTTAGTTACATATAATTTTTTTTTTCCTTTTTTTTCTTTTTTTTTTTTTTGTCATAAAAAGAAGGAACTAAAAGTTAGTAGTATAAAAGTAATAAAAAAATACTTATATAATATATAAGTGCATATAATAGCAGACTTAAATAAGTCTCAATGTCTAGATGAATCTTTTTTATAAAATCAATACATGCTATTACCTATTCATAATAAGGATAGTTGATAGTTGTGTATAAATCGAAAAATTAATATATATGTGTATACTCAATAAAATATTTAAAATGTGATTTATCTACGGTCTCTGTATCTATGATGGTGATCACGAGATGATCGATGATCACTATGTCGGTTATGACGACTTGCTGTTCTCCATAAAAATTCATCTACACTTCGTTCATAACTGCGTTTTTCAAGTGCCGAAGCAGCTGCAGTATAGTCGGGTGGTAGTGGCAAGCCATCATAATATCTTGGGGGTGGTGGTGGTGGAGGTAGAGGATCATATGGATGTGGTGCAGCATAAGGTGGCAATGGTGGTAATTGATGCTGCATAGTACGCATATAATCTGCAACATAAGCTTCAGCAGCAGCAGCTACGCCCAGACCAGTGTTACCATATCCTCTAAAAAATTAGTTTTAGTTGTACTTTTTTGTTATTTAAATAATATACAACTTATATAACATGTAACTATGAAAATCATCATACTTTGAATAAGGTGAATCTCCTCTATTAAACCAATTAGTGTATCGATGATGATGATGATGATGATGATCCCTTGAGCCTCTATGTTCTCCACTGGATAAGTGTGATCCTCTTGCTAAAGAAGCTAATCGTGATCTTGATGTCAGGAAAAGTCGACGTCCTCTGCCTCGAGTACGTAAAAATCTACTATTATTACTGATAGGTCTACTATCTCTATATGAACGTGTTGATTTAATAATATGTTTAGCTGCTTCTTTAGACTTTCTTAAGATTGGAGTCATTTCTATCCCTGTAAAATATAGAATTTTTATATAAACAAGAATTATATATTATAAATAAAATTAATTTTTAAGATTTACCTTCATCTTCAGGAAATAATCTGCACAATTCTTCTGCGACACGAGGCTCAATCTCTTGACCATCTCTACCGATTTTAACTTGCTTGCCATCATTCCAAGGATTGTATAAATGCAATGTTGCTGTAAATGGTAATTCTTTTCTACATATCCAATCTACTTTGAATACACCACCTAATGCTTTTGCAGATAAGCCAGGAGGTAAAACCTAAAGATAAAAACATTTATTTATTATAGATATAAAGTATCGTTATTTTCTTTTTCTTAAAAATGTAATTATAAATCATATATACCCATGAAATAGGTGCTCCATCTCTTCTAGATTCAGTGCTGAGCCTTGCAAAACCGGCAAATTTTCCTGATTCTTTTACAGAAAAAATAAGCAATACGTTCCGTGATTCTCTATACGCTTGGTTTAAATTAGCTTCATTCTGAGGAAGTGTGCTCCATACTCCTTTGGCCTTGGAAAGGGTTACGTTCTCAGCATTGTTAGATTTGATGATGAAAAATCTGTCAAAAAAAAATTTATGATATGTTCTTGATAGATATATGAATTGTATATATATATATATATATATATATAAGAATTTTTTATTTTTTTATTAATATTAAATATTAACATAATCGATAATACATTGAAAATTTATATTTAAAAAAATATCTAACCTTGCATCTCTAAATAAGTAATTCAATTTCGTTGCATAGTCATAACTCTTAGCAAGTCCTTTGCTCTCCTTAGATCTTGCACGCTTAGTTTCGGGACTGGAAGATTTAGATTCTCTTGACCTAGCACGTTTTCCTTTATTCTTGCGATTCCTCTTGTTATCCCCACGCGATGATTTAGTAGAAATGGAACTTATACTAGGTTGACTAGAATCTGAATTCGAGCTGCTGGATGATACTTCACTGCGTGTATCATATGTTTCATCAGCTCCAATTTTTAATTCATCCACTATATCATTTTCTCCACAACTTAGATTTAAATTATCTGCATCTGCGTTGCTGTCCATTCTTCTTCTTCTTCTTCTTCTTCTTCTTCTTCTTCTTCTTCTTTTAGTTTGAAATTGTCCTTACTAATATGATATAGTCTTGAAGATCAGTTCTTTATTGATTCCTTCATCCAGGCTCTATCTTTTTAGGAATACAGGACGTTACCGTGTAAGACCAATGCTGTGCTGGCACCTTTAAATATTTTCTGAAAATCAAATATAAAAAAAGGCTTACTAGTTGGATAGATAAAATAAAATTGTACTTGTCCCACAAGAATATCATATTTGAAAGGATTTCGTACATCTTACGATAATTACACGGTAGCAAACAACTCAGTAATGTTTTTAGTATAAGAAGATTCAGAAGATCGCACATAATATCCAATTTAAAGTCACTGTGGTAAAAGATGTAGTTTTTATAATGTTTTATTATATTCAAGAAATCCATTGGCCAAAAACTTGCATTGGTTTATAACTCTTGATACTAAAATTGTCTTCGTATACTTTAATTAGAACGTGTGTATAATCCATAGCAGTTTCCAATTTACATCTAACATTATCACAAAATGTTCATGTTCCAGCTATGCACAATCAAAATTGTTTCGCGCTATGGTTTAGTTTTCGTTAAAATTTATAATAATAAAATACCGTTTTAACTGACGTCTCACGATTGTTATTATGAATCGTCCGTATATAACATAAAAATACCGGTTATAAAAATTTATGTAATTAAATTTATCTTTTCAATTTAAACGTTAAGCCCTAATTTTACCGAATAATATAATCAGTCCTTAACATTCTTCTATATTTCATGACACATAATATACCCGTTTTTTGGAAAAGTTTTAATATATAGTCTTTTAAAGCGCGAACGCTATGCCTACAAAAGTTCATCGTTAAAACAGGTTTTAGCTATGTCTTGGCACCACTACGGATATGTAAAATGATTATATATCCTCATCAATCTTAGAAAAGTTCATGTTTTGCGAAGATAAGTCCTTGATGTTTTACAAGACCTTCAGTGGCTCGTACACACTTACGTGACACTGGTATTTTCTTCACTAACACAATTCGCACCTCACCAAAGAATGCTCATCGATTCAAGCGCATTTAACGGTTTTCATTTATTTGACACAGGATGCACACCATAACTTGCTTTCTTGTGATGCAATACACGATAAACAGTTACGTGCTCACCATTATACAAACCGTAGCGTCCATTGTGTGTGACGTGTTCTCACCAGTTCTCACGATCGATACTAGCGACCGTAGTCCAGATTTACGGGATAACAATTTTGATTAGTGGTTAATACTTTTCCTCAATTTTTCATAAAATTTATATAGTTGTTATATAAATACGCGAGAATCTTGTTTAAAAAAAAAAATTTTTTTTTAAATATAATCATTACCATTCGTCTTATTACTTAAATATTACATATATTTTAAATAATCCATGTGTGTTTGTCTATCATAGGGTAAAATGTAAGATAACGACTTATTTATATAAGTATTACCTCATGCCGCAACTCGTATTATTTATTTAAGACATTCTCGTAGATATAATAATAATAATAATAATAATAATAATAATGATAATAATAATATCATGATTTTATTAAAATATTTCGGTCAAAGCTGTAAAAGCAAGAAAAAAAAACAGCTGAGCTTGTTCTTTTATGTGTTTATATATTTGATAACTTGCCGTGTTGAAAATTCCCTAGGAAAGACCATAGACGCCATCTTCAAAAAAGGATGGCGACCATCTTGGACCATTTTTCACGGGTTGTTGACACGGACGGAACCCAGCCGGTCGTGAAAGTGTTTCGTGATGTAAAACCTTATTACATTTAGTTTTAAATAGAATCAATTATTATTTCCAAATTAAGAAATAAGTAGAATAGGTTTCGATATTAATAAGATTGTTAGATCTGGAGTCGTTTTAACACAAGTAAAAAAAAAAAAGAATCCGTGAAAACAAGCGTTTACCAGGAATCCAAGCAGTGATTATCATTTGACAGTGCCAAGAATAGTTTCTTTTTTTTTTTTTTTCCCTTTAGGAAGAAACAAATTTTAAGTGCGCGATAGAGGGTCCTGTTTCCTAAAGGACTATTGAATCGTTAGGGGAAAAAAAGAAAAAAAAAAAAAAACAAAACTTTCAATACTACTCTCTCCATCTTCCCGGAGAAAATGGTTTCGTGCACATGGTGACATTTCTGGTTAGTTTATATTTCCTATAAACAATTAAAAGTTTTTTTTTGTCCCTTTTTTTTTTTTTTTAACACGAGAGAGATTTTTTTTGTACTTTAATATATAGATTTTTTTTCTGTGTATTGTGTAAGTGTAACGAATAAGAATCAACGTTTTGTATTCACTACAAAATCATGATTTTATATAGTCGTTATATTTGATGGCTAATGATTCATAATGGCGCTTGGAAGGTAGATTTATTTGGATATATTTATACACATATTTATATTATCACATTTTATTATATCTATCTGACGAAATATTATTATCAAATTTTATTCTTTTATATTGTTTTTCTCGTTGATAGAATATTTATTATTTTCCTTGTTTATAATTTTGCTCCATTTAAATATTATCTTGAAATAATCCATATATTCGATTTAACAATTATCTTTTCCTTATTAAGGAATAAAAGTAAATAGATGAAATGTTCTTATAAGCAATAGAAATGAAATTTATTAATCCGAAGAGAAAAATTAATTCATATGCTTTCGTATTTGCTTGCATAACGCGTGTGTGTATGGGTGTTGTGTGTGTATGTGTGTTATGTGTTGTGTGTGTGTGTGTGTGTGTGTGTACATATATATGTAACACGTTTATGACTTATATATTTCTTATTGGACGTAAACAACTTGTTGTTTAATAATTTATTTCTTGTTTGCAATTTTAATAAAATATATTGAAGTAATAAAGTAATTATAATCATAATTTAAAATATAAACTTATATACAGTATAATATAAATTCTATATTCTATCTATAAATAAAGTAATTTTATTTTTATGTTTTTGTATTCGATCTTGCTACATTTTTTAATTATTTTATTTTATATTTTATGAAGACTACTTTTTTATAATGTGTTTTATCAATACTCTATAAATATATATATATATATATATATATGTATATATAGATGTATATATATATATATATATTATTCAAAGTTTGCAAATATTAGTTAATAGAATCGTGCTTAAAAATTTCATTAACATTCAAACTTTAAATCCTTTGATTAATTTTATTTAATTCTTAAAAAGATTTTAGTAGTTATTCATATAAAAAAAAAGTTAATATTTTGTATTTAAAATACATTAGAAAGAAGAGAGAAAGAGAGAGAATTAGTTTTATTGTTAAAATTGTAATAAAACTAATGTTTGATTGTTACAATTTTCGAATTATTTTTTCTTTTCTTTTTTTCTTTTCTTTCTTTCTTTTTTTTTTTTTTTTTTTTTTTTTTTTTAATTTAAAAAAATATTTGTTAAACAAAAATAATATATGCAAACTAAAAAGGAAACTCGTTTTTGCATTCAATAATACAATATTAGCACTTATTTTGTATTTGTAAATGTACTATTCACAAAAATTTATACCCTAAAAAAGTATCTATTGTCATGTAAAAATCCAATGTATGAATATATGTCTCCTCTTTTCATGTCTCAACTACAGAGTAGGATTCAAGTATTGATTGCAGGAGCATGGTGTGCTATGGCAAAGGGAGGAGGGTAGAACCCAGACAAGATCTACGTCTATATACTATCTTTACACAAACTCTAACTCTAAATGATTTTTATAAGAAAATAATAAATATCATTTTATTTATTATTTAAGATTTTTTATTATCACTTGCAGTACTGTACTGCTATAAAACTTGTAAGCATGTTTTCTATGAGTATGGAAACATGTATCTAAATTTGAAAAAGGTCAGAAAAATCAATACACTCTGCAAGTGTTTAATGAACAGAAATATGTCAATAAAATTATAATAAATTATGCATAAGATAATTAAGTATAGATAGGTTTATGTTTTAATATTTTATTAGATATTAAGTTCTTATTTCTTTTTTTTTTTTTTTATTTTGTTTTGATTTTTCTATTTTTAGAATACAAACAAGGTGGTGAATATGCACTATATTCTAATGACAATGGGCTGAAGTATTCTGGATTACAAATATAATATATGACTTCTATATATACCTAGAATAAAAGCAGGTATTATTATATATCTACTTAAAATTTTTAATAAATAAATAAAAGTATCTTTATCACAAACATAATAAATTTATTTATATATATATATTTTTTAAATGAATAAGTAATATACATATAACGTAATTTTTTTTCTTTGTATATAAGGTTATACAAACAATGGCAACAGTGGAGGAGAAGAAGCGAGTAGGAGGCTCCAAGGTTTCAGCCATAGCAAATATTTTTCAATCAAAACCACAACTGGATAATTTAACTCATAAAGGAAATGCAATTTTATCGGATGGGTTTAAGGAACCATCTGTACCTCTAAAAGAATCACCTACACAAGTAACAGTTGTAAGAACAGAAAGTCATGTTGCACGTTTCAATAATGCTCGTGCATTATTTGAAAAACTTGGTGAAGAAAATAAACCAAACAGACCGTAAGTTGTTATTAAACGTATAAAATTACGTAAGCCATAAAATTTTTAAATATTGCATATTTATGTCTACAGTGTTGATCGTATTACAAAGCCAAGTAATTTGCATGGCCTGCGTTCTCGCTCTAGCTCTGCGAATTCAGGTTCTGGATGTACTTCTCCAGCTAGATCACCACGACCACGTTCTCCATCACCACCAGGAACTAGAGATCACTTGAGTAATTGGAGTGCAAGTGTACCAACTTTAAATGCAGAAAGACATTTTGAAAATGGACATAATTATGGCTTGGACAATGTAACTGACAAATTTAAAGCGCGCATTCCATTTAACAAAAGTGAAAAGAATTATGGAAAAGAAAATCGTTTAGATGAAAGACCAGAAAAACCAGAGAAACCAGAAAGAAAATTAAATTCAAAAGAATTAATAGAAAAACAAAAAAATTGGACAAGCCATTTTTCTAAAACTAGACCAAGTAGATATAATTCTGACCCAAATCGATCAGTTGTTCAAATTTCTTTAAATCAGAATTTTAATAAATTTTCTGGTGATAATAATTCTACGGGACTTAATGAGATTTCAAGTAATGTAGAAAATGATACTAAAAGATCAACAGATGTATCTGCGAGTCCAGCAATAAGATCTGCAAGTTTTTGTTCTGCAAGGCCATCGGCTGCTACATCTCCTCCTCCACCTCCACCACCAACCAGAAATTCTTCCAATGCTAATACAAAAAAAGAAAGACCTGCTAGTATTGCCTCATTAAGTCCATCAGAACTTCCTAATAGTCCAGAATATGCTACTATAAACAAATATTTTGAAACTTCCCCGACTATACCTGAATATGCTGTTGTGCAGAAAGGTTCAAATATACAAAATAGTAATAATTTGCAACGAAATCAAGAACAAAAAGATGTTTCAAAGAATGTACTTAATGCACCTGCACAAAAAACTCAGGATATACCTGTACCTGAGTATGCTGTTGTACAAAAAAGTACAACAGGAAAAGCTCTTGCCAAAAATTCTGAGATTATAAAAAGCACAGGTACTCAAGCTTCTAAAACTGTAATAAATGCAGGAGTTAATAAAAGCAATTCTACAACTTCAAATTGTAATATTCCTGGGCCAATAAAAGCAAGTGTTCCTTTGGGAGAAAGAAGTTCTGGTACTTCTAGTCCACTTTCCAGCATGTCTACAGAAAATACAGTAAGCAGCAGTATATCTGAGAATAAAATGAGTAAAGATATAGATTTCCTTGAAGCACCAGATTATGTAAATTATCCAACAAGTCCTATACGTTCGCCACCAAAAACATCAGAGTGGAAAAATGAATGGCTGGCTAAAAATGATGAAATTTTGAAAAAAGCTGCAGACTTAAAATCATCTAGAGATGCATTAGATGTGGAAATAAAAAATGAAGTTATTAGAACTGATCCAAGACCAGATTGGGCTAAACCATATACAAATACTACAAAAAGAAAAGATGTTCTATTAGAAGAAAAAAGAACAGAAGCAACAAAATCACCAGAATCTGATTTAAGACCTCCTTCACGAGGTACTGATAGTGCATCTTCTAGTATGAGCTCTCCTAGTTCACCTTCAAAAGACAGTAAAGAAGAAAAAGCTGATAGAGAAATGTCAGAAAAATTTCAAGCAGGTAATATTACTTTTAAATGTATAAGTGTATATTCCTTTTATTTTCAACATATGATATAAATGCCAAAATAATATGTAATTTTCTCAACAGGAAAGTTAATTTATTATTCTATTACCATATTTTTTCCTTTATTTATTTATTTATTTATTTTTTATTTTTTTTTTATTTTTTTTTATTTTTTTTTTATTTTTTATTTTTTATTTTATTATTTTTTTTTTTTTTTTTTTGTTATTACATATTCTCTTAAATGCTAATAACAATTAAATTTTGCTTTCTTATAAATTTGGCAATCTGCCAAAATAGTAAAACATAAAAATATGTGAGCTTCTCTTTCTGTTTTCTCCTCCTACCCATGCTCTTATACTTCTCCTGCTAGTCTCAACAGTATTATTTATAGAAATCAGTATGAACTCTGTTTAGCATCTGCCTCCTTGTGGTTTGGTGCATTTATATTACAAAAGTGATTGGCATGTTTGATTAACTTATTAATACTTTTATATAATACTATTAAAGATATTTTTTAAATATTTAAATATTTAAATATTTTAAAAATCAAAAATTTGTTATGTGAGATATACATAGCTTAAATATTGTGCTTAAGATACATAACATGGTTTATACATATGATATAAGAAAAATTTTCTGAAAGTTAAAGATTAATAATGAAGTTAACTAAAAGATTCTTTAAATAATTTATCGTTTAAATATTATTACATTTTTTAATAATGTAGTCATGGCTAATATACTTTTCATAAAATATTTTATAATGTATCTATATAAATAAAGTAAATGAAATAATATTATTAAAAAAAGAAACTTTGATAGAGAGAGATTGCTAATACATACAAATTTCAGTAGAATTTTCTTTGTAACACAACATATGTAGAATAAACATAGTGAAAGGTTATGTTCGCAAACATAAAAGATTTCATTATTAAATATGAAAGTATTCAATTATAGTATTATTATATTGAAAAAATATATTAATTTTCATTTTTCATTTGCATATAATATATATAATCTTTTCAATTTGAAAATATAGTAGTACCATGTGTCTCCGTTTGCTCTGCATTGATTGTCGAGGTACATTTATGATCTCCCTTTCTACATACAATACCATTGATCACAATTTTTTCTCTGATTAAATTTTATCCATAGAAACGTTACATTTTATATTTTCAGGCCGTAATAGTTATGATTTGGCTTCAGAGGAACAGGAAAAACCAGCCACATATACAGAAATTATTGCTGAGGATGATAATGCAGCAGAAAAAGAATCAAAATTTAACGAAACAGACACAACTACGGTTGTCCGACGTTCTCATGTTCGTGTTGATTTACAAGCTGCTGGTTTGGGACAGCGGCCTCCATCTGTTGTTAGTTCTGATCAGGAACATCCGCTACTAGAACATAAAGATATCCCAATACCTTCTCCATATACAAAGCGAGTGCAACAAAGTCAGGATAATGTTTTACAAAGTAAAATAGATAGCAAAGCTCATATAAAATCTAATACAGGAGCAAATTCTGTTAAAAATGTGCAAGAGAAAGTAATTCATAATGTCCAAGAACCAACAAAAGTAAATCTCATTCCTGAAGAAACAAATCAATGTAAAACATTTGATAATAAATCACAAACAAATATTTCCAACGAGAAGCAGTTATTAACTGAAAATATGTGCCAAAAGACAATGTCTAATGTTAAAAATGATCAAATAAAAAGTTCTGCTCGAGAAAAATTGGCAAAAAATAAAGAAGAGGTTTCTGGAAAACGCTCGAGTTTTATTGAAGGAGGTAATAAGATGGATCAGATTGACAATATGTCATCAAATTGCACTGAGCATGCTCCTATCTCTACCAGTCATAGCACAAATAGTATAACAGAACCAAATATTAATACAACTGAATTGAATGAACTTAAACATTTAGCAGATCCATCCAATGCTGTAATAAAAACAATAGCAAACAAAAGCAATGTAAACGCTGATGGATCATCCAAATCTTCTAACTTTATAAATAATAAAAACGTAGAAGACATTCATCCTCAAACAACATGGGAACAAGAAAAACAAAAAGCTGAATTAGCTAAATTACGTTTATCAGAAAACAGTTTTGTAAATTCAATTCAGCAAGTAAACATATCACCCATAACAACATCACAAAAGCATTTGGAAAGAAAGCAAATTAATGAACTTCCTACATCTGAAAATAGTTTTATAGATGATAGTGATTCAAGTGATACTAAAACTATTACTAATATAGAAAATATGCCTCCAACAGAGGTAACAGATATAAAAAATCAACAAGAATTAAAAAGTGCAATAGAAGAAACACCATCTAAAGCCAATACTTCTCAAACAGTTCCTATAACTCCAGATACCATGACAGCTGATGAGGCGGAAAATTTATTAAGTTCACGGTAAGTAAATGCATATTATAGCAATCTATGTGATATAAACTTTGAATTTAATAGAGAAATAGATTTAATATTAATATATTATATAAAGTATGTGTGTTTGTATATATATAATAAATGATATAAAGAATGTATATATATATACATATATATATATATACACACACACATACTAATGAAGCAATAATATTTTATTTCTGCTATATATTTGCAAATGGCTTAGTAATATTTATTTTCACTTTTTGCCTTTTCTTTACTTTATTTATTCTGTTACATTTTAATACATTGATTTTTTATTTGGGTATAAATCTTCTACCAAACAACTTTGTATCAACTTAATGCAGTATATTGGAGAAAAAAATAAGGTAAGTAAATGTAATTATTTGATTAGGAGGATTTTTTTCATTCAAATAATTGATAAAAATAAAATTGAATCGTGAAAATAATGAATTAGACAAGGATCAGCTCTATTATCGGATGAAGAAGCACAAGAAATTGCCAGATTACTATCTCCTACAAATACTACAGAAGCAGCTGATGAAGAAATTTCTATAGAAAAAGAGAAAGATGTGGATAAGGATAAGGATAGAGAAGAACAAGATAATGCGCCAGATTGGCTTTCTGATGTTTTATCTGCTCCTGATTCCAGTCTTATCAATAGCACAACTCATGATTATAGGTGATTCAGTTTGGCATATTATGCTTTTTTGTTTGGTAAAAATATTTTGCAGCTTATTTTCTGCATCTTCTCATTTAAATTTTTCATCTTAATTATATTAGCACATTATATAAACTTCTCATTTTCCATGTGATATTAGCGATATATTACACTCCATATACTTAAGGTATTATCATTTTTAGTTTATCCCACAGATCACGTAGCGACTTGACAATAGATTCGTTAACGGAGAGTCAAGTGGGTTCGGTAACAGGTAGTGAAAGTGGATTACTGGGATCCGTTAGTAGTTTAAATGACACACATGAAACCAATGATGATACAGAAACTGAGCACCAAGAAGATTATACTCCAACACCTGGAAAAATTGTAATACATTGATCATACAGTTTCAATAATTTTATACCTCTGTAACCTATTATAAAGGGTACATTAATTTACCTATAGATATTGGTGGAGAATGGAGTTCATTATTTTGAAGATGGTCACTTTTGGATGGAAGTTTCAGGCATACCAGAGTCTGAAGACGAAGATGAAGATTATCCATCTAGTGTACCAGTTAAAAAGACTACTAAAGTTTCATTTGATACAGGTCCAATGAGAGTATATTCGACACATTCTGTGAATGAATATGATAGACGTAATGAAGACGTAGATCCTATAGCAGCAAGCGCAGAATATGAGCTTGAGAAACGCGTTGAGAAAATGGAGGTATTTTGACAATGTTTCGAATTTAATTATACATATATAATAAAAATACATATACACGAGCTCGCTCATATGCGCGTTACGAAGTATAAAATATTTTATAATAAATATTGTATTGAAATAAAATTTTTTAATAGGTATTTCCAGTGGAACTTATGAAGGGACCAGAAGGTTTAGGCCTTAGTATAATTGGAATGGGTGTTGGTGCAGATGCAGGTCTTGAAAAATTGGGAATTTTTGTAAAAACTATAACAGCGAAAGGTGCAGCCGCACGAGAAGGCAGGATACAAGTAAATGATCAGATTGTAGAAGTGGATGGAAAATCCTTAGTTGGTGTCACACAAGCATATGCAGCTAGCGTTCTGCGTAATACTTCAGGTCTTGTGTGTTTTGTGATTGGTAGGGAGCGTGATCCAAAAAATTCTGAAGTTGCGATGTTAATTCGGCAAAGTTTGCAAGCAGACAGAGAAAGGGAACAAGCTAATTCTGCTAACAGGTAATTTTTCTTTTCTTTTCTCTACCTTTTTTTTTCTCCATTATAAAATCTAATTTTCCTATGATGGTATATCCTTGCTCGCTAAACTTTGTGACGATAACTTGTGGCCACTTCAACGTGAGCTTGAGGCTCCTTGAAGTACTGAGGAAAATATTAAATATATATATATATAACAATTTATAAAAGATATTTTTGGAGTCGGATAATAAATATAATTTTTTCTTTATTTAGAAGACTTAATTTTTCGGATGCATCACCCGATGGACAACGAAGTGGAGAGGATGCACCACTTGGTGCTTCCATAGGTGGAATACCCGGTTCACCGGCAATGTCTTCTTGTTCAGAGGGAGAACCACCTCAGAGTCCCATTGAAAGTTATTTATCTCCATCTAGTCGTAGCAGATCTCCCATTATCAGTTCGTCAATGCCGCCGCATTCTGCACCTTCACAAAGTGATGTTGATAGTTTGAGGCTACTTTTACAAGAGGTATTCTTTTCTAAATTTTTGAAAATGCTTTTGTACAAAATGTTTCGTGCTATACATCATCTGTATATAATAGATTTTCAATTATTAATGTGTTTAATTATTCTTTTTTTTTTCTTCTTTTTTCTTTCTCTTTTTTTATAAATGATTTTATTTATAGAATATGCTTCATAGTATTTATGATAATATATGATAATATAATAATCATAATATGCATATAATGAGAGAAACATTACTTATAGTCTCATTGTTTGCAGCATGCTTTAATTTATCCTCTATCATTTTTATTTTTCCAAGAAAATATGTTTATAATAGAAGGGAGAAGATTTTGAGGAATGTAATGTAATAAATGATATATTTTATATTTTTATTGTGCGTGTATAGGATATATATTGTACATGTACATTATCACTATATTATTATATATTTCATCATTCACTTATATCTTTTATAGTATTATCTTTATATATATTAGATATATATTAGATATATTTTGTAATGTTTATCATAGTAAATTAGTATATTTCTTAGTACAATTTTTTTGTTTTTGCTTATGCACTGTGTATGTCATCAATTGCTTGCAGAGTCAATATAAACTTGCATTAGCAGATGGAGAGGTGGAAAAACTCAAAGCAAAGGTAATTAATAAAAAATGAACAGATCTTTTAACATAATTATGAAATGCTTATTTTATACGAATGATTAGATTAATAATTTTAATCAACAGGTTTATTATGTAAAACAACAACAATATATATATATTATTTTAATTTTGATAGGTTTTTGCATGTGTCAATTGTGATAATAGTGAGCATCAGTATTGATTTGTATTTTTACGTTTGTATCATTTCTAAATGTATATTTCCTTATTATTGAATGTATACAATAATGTATGTAATATATGTTACAATATATATGTATATATGTACATGTGTGTATATATATGTATATATATATATATATATATATATATATATATATATATATATATATATATATAAATGTGTAAATAGAGTTTTAAAACAAAGTCACTGTATCAATTTGTATAGAATAATGCTTGTAATGACATGATTACTTCATTATATAACGCTTTATATATATATATATATATATATATATACCAATTTTATTCGTACAATATAATTTTATATCTATCGTTATATATATATATATAAAAATAAGTGGAACTATATTGTACATTAATTTTCACATGTGCTATAATAACACTCATTATTTATTTGAAAATTAACTTACAGTTAGTCGAATTGGAAAATAGTGGAGCAGGTAGCGAAGAATATGCAGCGAAGTTACGTGAGTCTGGTTTACGGCTCCATGAATCCGAAAGAGCATTGAGTACTGCCCGTCAAGATTTGACTACAGCTCGTGAAATGCTGTCTCAGGCAACATCACAAAATGCTGCATTACAACAAAAATATGCACGTGCAAAAAGAGCAGCTCGTGAACTTCGTACAGATATAGCAGCGAGAGATGAATTTTATCAGCAATTATTACAAGAAAAAGATACAGAATATAATGCACTGGTTAAAAGTTTAAAAGATAGGGTATGTATATATCATTTTACTATTATAAAGAAAGAGTATGTAATATTTTTTTTATATATTTCATAGGTTATTACATTAGAAGTAGAATTAACAGAAACACAGAGAAGATTTGGATTGCCCGTTCGACTTCCATATGATGGTACCACAGCTAGAATAGTAACACCACAATTATCACGACGTCAATTACCACCACCACCTTCTTCATCCAGTTGTCAACTCTCTGATACAGAGACATCAGATTTAAGCAGTCCAGATGATGGAGACAAAACTGCAACTGTTGAACGAAAACTACCACTCCCACTTCCTGTAAAGGAAGAGTTAGATCGTGCAGTACCAGCTCACCGACTTCTTGATAATTCAGCTGGTAAAAGTAAAGCTGAACTTGCAAGTAGAGGTGGTCTTGCTAATCGTCAACTTCCTAAAAGATCAGGAGGCCTTAGTAACAGTAGTTCGGTACGTATACGTATTATTGTTATAATATTAAAAAAAAATTACTAATATTAGTTTGTAACTTACAGGATTATGGTTTAGATGAATCGGGTGATAATACCGATGAAGATTCGTCTTCAAAACATATTTCTCAGGACACAAGTAGCAGATCACCAAATGATCTAACATCAAAACAATCAAACTTAAGTTCCTATTCTAGTAGTTCATCGATCAGTTCATTAAAGGGAAAACAACATATTGAAACTACTCATACAACCACGATTCGACAACATAGTACAATCAGTTCACAAGTTAGGGCAATGACAGAGCAAAGTTGGCCACAAACCCAAAAAAGTATATGCATTTTAGTTTATCTGTTTATATATACAATAGCTAAGATATGTATTTATTTATTAGCTGTTATAAATAACAGCTTTTAAGAGCATGATGTACTTTGTAAAATAGGTTTAACTGGACCTCCTGCATCGTTAGCAGAACAATTAAAACAAGTCCTGGCTGAGAGAGAAAGGCGTCTTGGTGGAAATGATTTGTCCTCTTCTAGAGAAAGTTCTGGAGATTTTAGCGATTTGAATAATCCACATAATAATGATCCCACTTTAGTAACTCATCATCTTGTGGAAGAAATACGACAAGCTGTGAATGAAGCTAATCAAAGAGGTACATATATATATGTATATATATTTATATATAGAATTCATTTACTAAATATTTCGTAAGAAATCTTTTATATAATAAGTTGTATATAAAGATTTACTTAAAACAATGATTTTATAATTGTTATAGTAAAAAAAGTTACGGTACCTTCGGCTAACTTAATTAGTAGTAGCGGTGCACCATGGCACCATCCTGGTAGTTCTCCTTCAAGTTTATCGTCTGGAGGATCCGTGAGTCCACCTGCTGTTGATCCTAGCCCATCTAAAACAGGTAGTGCAGGTAGGGATTTGTGATAATGAACATCTCTATTAACGGAAAAAATTAAATTATCCACTTATGATTTTGTTACGCGTTATTCTAACGTGTTACGTCTTTCCGCAAGTAAATAAAATTATGAATCTAGATTCGAGTGAAGTTTGGTTGCCACCTCATTCAAGTGACTTTGGTTTAGGTGACAAGAAATCACACTTTTGGCAGAATGCGCCTGTTACGGATTGGTCTAAGGAACAAGTAAGAATCTTTTTATTTGGTACAAATATAATTATTTATGTATGTTAATATCAATTTATAACTTAATAAATGGTATTAGGTCTGCCAGTGGTTATCAGGAATGGGCTTGGAACGACATGCTCCTCGATTTTTGGAAAATGGAATTAATGGTGGAAGTCTTTTACGTCTTGAATCACGAGAATTAAAAGCTTTTGGTATTTATGGCGAGGAAAAGGCGCATCTTAAGCGGAAATTAAAAGAGCTGAGAGCACAAGCGGATAGAGAACGCAAGGAACGTAAAGAAATAGAACGAATGCGAAGAAAGGCTGAAAAGGCAGCACGAAAGAAATAATTTGTAAGAATAACGATGTTATTCTTTTTAAACGAACTGCAATAATATTGTCGAACAAAATTAATATGGTATGCATATTGTTGAGATATATACCTATACAATTTTTCTTGTATTATTATATCCTACAACGGACACTCTAGATGTATTAATTTTTTCAAAGAACATGTGTGGTGTGTGTATGTGTGTGTATGTGTATACATATGTGTATATGTATATATATATATATACACATATATATAGACAGATGGATAGATATAGATATAGATATCTTCCAGAACAACTTCAATTAAATCATAATTGTCGAATAAGGAATAATATCAATATTGTACATCAGTTTTCTCTCATGAAGCATCCAGCATATGTATAATGCTCCACAAAGTAAAAGTATTTTGCATTTATTTATCAACAATATACTCATATCATAATTATAATTATATTTCTGTTAATCGCGAACAATTTGTAGAAAACGATAACAGATATAATTTGAAAACAAAAAAAAGAAACATAAAATAGTATGTGTTATGTAACATGTCTATATGCCATGTATATGCATGTGATTTTCAACTTATATTGGAAAATAGTTTCCAACGTAGGTTAAAAATCAGTGATATGTATGTACAAAAGTCAAGCCATTTAGATATATTGTCTCTTTTATGAGGCAGACTTCTATTTACTGATTGTGTATTTATTTTTACTACCTATTAATGGTATAATATCAATTTTCCATAATTAATAATGTAACATTATTAATACAACAGAAAGAATATTAGTATAATTATTATTGGAACAAGTGGCTGTCCCTTATTATGTAGATTATAAATTACCAACGAATTTTTAATTATCAATGCAATATACGTTATAAATATTGCTGTAGATATAATTAAATTGTGAAATAATGTTCTTTACTTATATTTGTTACAACTAGATTTATTAAAATCATTTTTCAATATATATATATATAAAGAAATCTTCTCGAAATAAGAATAGGTATTAAACGCGAATAATTTTTGATTATTCCTGAATCGTATAAATTATTTGTAACATTCGCAGTATATCTGTCAATTGTATTATGCACACTAATCTAATATTTAATTTTTAATGTTAATTTGTGTATTAAATAATGCCATTTTTTATACTGTATTTGTAGACATTCCATATAAAGTTAAAGATATATCTTAATTAACACAAATAGATATAAAAACTATAACAAAAGCTTCTATGCTTAGAACGAGATATCATTTAATGCGCGCGGATATTATGCATTGTGTATTAAACTATTCTGTGTTAATACAAGACTAAGTAACCAAACGAGAACACGTATACGAATATATCATTAATACAATGGTTACGAGACTCATTTGGTTACAATATAGACAAACGTGCACTGCACGTGTACTTATTTATACTAGCTTTAAGATTATTTCAAGTTTAAATACTTTTTTATTTTATTTTGTCCAACGTAAGTTACAAATCAGTTCAATGTTTTTGTTTTTTTCTTATTAGAGACAACTGAACAAGTAAAATACTTATAATTGAAATGCATTGTATATATATACATTGAATAATTATTAATCTAATAATTGAGAATTTAATCTAAGGCATATATAAGATTAATATTATAATTAAATATTATAGTGTCATAACACATCTATGATAAATTATAGTTTTTAATTTGATAATTGAACTATTTATCGGAGTCCTCCATTTTTTAACAGTACTATGTACCATGATATATCTTACAAACAAAAAAAAAATGGTACACTCGTTTTTGTTATTAGAATCACAACGAAATGTGGGAATACATCGAGACACTTATAATATATAATGTCACTTGATTTCTCAGAATAATCGTGAAAACACGTATATATACATATAATGTATTATTTACATTTACATATATTAAAACACTCGAAAGTCCTACACTTCGTATGTAGATAAATTTTCGATTCTGTAAGAACAGACATTGATAAAAACTGACTGATTTACGATAAGTTTTGTAGTCAATTTTCAACGAACAATATAAATGTGTAATTTCATAAAGTGTCATGTGTGTCCAAAAGTACATTTTAGTCTAGCGCAAGAACCAAAATAAGCACATTTTGACAAAACTCTATGTGTCTGTCTTTTTCATACATTTTTTCATTGATTTTAAATTATTATTCATTAAAATAGAAAATCTATACAGAATAGACCCAGTAACGCGGAAGAAATGTGCTGTTACGTGGGTGGCAGCTTTTTTCGACAATGTCTACAAAAATATTGTCAACAAAATACTCTCTTAAACGTTTTAATTAAAACTGATTAAAATAATAATGTGTGAATTTCATTACTATGATTTCCTTTGCTTCTCTTCTTTCTTTCTTTTTTTTTTTTTTTTTTATTTTTTTATTTCACTCTATCGAAAAAACTTCCAAAATCATTTTTATGATTCCTTTATTGCGAATTTGACATCGTTGTACAGTTAACTAATTTAAATTTACCGCGTAAATAACTAATTCAAATTTACCGCGTAAATACAGCGCGCTCCCTTTAAGATGATAATAGTTATAATGCGTTAAAATCGTTTGATCAATATAGAGTATCGGTTATAAGCTCGAATTTGTTTTTTCATAACTTTTTTCGTTAAAAATTAGGATGAACAAATAGTTTCAAAACGTTTAATAGTTTGTGAAAATTATACGAAAGCTGAAAAACGATATTGAAAATAAATGAAGGAAGGTAACGAACGAATGAAATTAAAGGAATGAAGGCGAAATACTTAACTTCGACATATACTTCAATTAATAATTAATCATAAAACTGAATTCATTTAAATTATTAAAAAATGCCTATTATAATTATTAAAGATTATAAATGGCGCGAAACAGTAGATTATGTTATAGTATATGTGCCATTCAAGAGTCGTCCTAAAAAAATAGATTTTTTGGTGATCGATAATTATATAAAGGTACGTTATTAGAGAGAAGGGTCGAAGGGTTTTATTATAACATTTTTTTTTATTATATTTAATATCTATATTAATATCGTTAAAATATTATTTAATTCATGATATGTTCTAATAAATTATATATAAACTTTTAGAATATAAGTACATTGTATGTGTCAAAGTAAAAAAAGAGAGAGTAATTATAAAAAATACGTTTTCGTTTACCCGGAAAGAACTTTTCAAATTTGCAATATTTCAGGCAAGTTGTCCGCCATTTTTATTAGAACTCTTTCTTTGGGCCAATATTATCGAGGAAGAAAGTACGTGTATATTGGACGAAGACAAGGTTATATTTTCTTTACGAAAAGCGAACGTCGCTTTAAAATGGCCTAAATTAGAATTGGACGATCTTGATAAAGATACGAAAAGAAATTATCGAAATAGAGCAATAGAACGTATTCAAAAAGTTACAGAAGAACGGCAAAAAGCTCAAAGCGGTTAGTTCGATCAGTTTTGTACAAATACAACAGATTTTATTTTCATAAATGAAATCTTTGCGATCGAATAAAAATCAATTCTATTTTCTTTTTTTTTTTCTTTTTTTTTTTTCTTCAGAGAAACGACAATATTTGAAAAAGGAAGCAGTAAAGGCACAAATAGATTTAGATACCGCAGTTTTGAATAAAATAAGTGCTATGAGAGATATCCATAGAAAAGAAGCTATGGAAGCATTAGAAGATTGGAGATCCAAAGCCGAGTTACCGATTTTAAAATATGAACAAGGCATAACTCAAGAAAATCGTAAAGCGTATAAGTACGTTACTTTATAATGTTTTTCTTCTTATATATAAATAATCTTCAATTTGCGAATGCGAAAGAAGTTTTAAAGAAATAATATTAACGTGATAGTGAAAGTAATGATGTCATCGATATTTCGCACAAATTATTAGCGACTGTTCGAAAGTATTCTTGTTAGGAATAAAGTGAAATGATCTTTTTTTTTTGTCACATTTATAATTTTTATATTATTTTATTTTATCTCATAGCCCCAAGATAATTTCATTAAAATGTATGAAATATGTTTAAATAAATAATATAAATATTTGAATATGAAGTGTCGTAAAATAATCTAAAGAGAATTATTTTTTAAGGCCACCATTAAAATGGTTTAAAGATGACATCACCGGTATGATGAAGAACAGGCCAATGACCGATCAAGAAATTTTCGTTAATGACGCAAAGGATTGCAGCGAAGGTAGAAATGGTAGGGAATTAGAATGGAAGGAGTCCGAAGAAAAAGAATTGTTTCATAAATACGAATTTCCAAGAAAAGAAGATGGATCGATCGAATCTAATGCAAAGTTAAACGATACGATGAACGAAAATGAATTAAATATTATACAGGAAAGAAATATTTCGACGGATAGCGAATCGGATTCCGATCGTGATTCGTACGACAAATCAATTAAAGGCAAGATATTGCGTAAGCCGTCTTCTTCGAAAAATATTCGCACTCGTGGACAAGAAATAATTGATAGAATATTGAGTGGAAAACCACGTAGATTGAACCAAATATTCGACGAACCTAACAAAGCTGTACCTTTACCAAGAAAAAATGGTACCATTAATATTACATTTTCTGAACGTACGTTTCCAACTCCGGCCAGAGAAAGTCATTTGATCGAAGAACAAGAAGTATGTTTTATTTTGTTTTATAACGATCTCACTCACGATCAGTCGACCTTCAATGAATTAATGATAGTTAGAATGACGTTATTACTAACGATTTAATTTTAGTGGTTGGAGAAACAAGCAGAAGCAAGGAGAAAAACTGGTTTTGTAGCTGAAGATCTCAGACCAGAGGAACGAGACCCGCAATGGTTAAAGGATAAGGGAGAGTATGTTATGCATGCACTCACTTTTTTTAACAATTTTTAATATATTTATATTTTAAATCATAATCTCTTTAATCAGAGATAAAATATAAATATATATATATATATATCTGTTTCAGTGAATTCTTCAAGGCTGGAAATTATTTGGGAGCTATCAGTGCTTATTCTCTCGGTATAAAAATTAGCGATAAAATGGCGTCTCTCTATGTTAACAGATCTGCGGCTCATTATGCTCTTGAGAATTATTATAGATGTACCGAAGATTGTAGCAAAGTAAGAGCTCACTTTGATACGTGCATTTAATGAAATTCACACGTAATGGAAAATTTACTATAATTAAAGAAATATATAATCAAAAGAGATTCGCATTGTTAATTTTTTTTTTTACTGTTTAATATAACGTAATATTATTTCGATGATTTTTATAGGCATTAGAACTCATGCAACCAAAATGCGAAGCTAATCGTGAATCAAGGGCCAGGTGTCACGCTCGGCAAGGTGCAGCTCTTTGTAAATTATCTGCGCCACAACACGGCATTCCTGAACTGGAAGCGGCAATAAAATTGGCACCGAATAATGAAAGCATTAAACGTGATCTATTGATTGCAAAACAATATTTTAATATCAAAGATTAAATAAAAACAAGTGAAAATCTAAAAAGAAAGGATTATAATAAAATGAAATAGTTGGTAATATTAAAAGTTATTATTTTAATATAAGATTTTTAAAAATATATATGAACGTTTACAGAGCTTAATAGATAAAAATATCACAGACTCAAATACCGTGGATATATAAATGGGCAGTAAGGAACTAGTTGTAAATATATATATATATATATATATATATATATATATATATATATATATATATATATAGCAATATTAAAATATAAATATATAATAATTATATAATATTATATTATAACATGTAAGTATGAACAATGAAATTATTTGTTTTAGTTAATTCGAAATATAAATGATAAATTTTATTACAATAAATAAATAACTGTGAAAGTAATATTTTTTAGAGAATATAATATCCACGATAAAAACAAGCGACTATATAATATGATTGATATGGAAATTATTACGTGATACATATAAATTTGTATGTTTTTAAAGCAATTATCATCATTAATTGATGCACTGATAATGACACAAACATACGCACACGCACGCATATACATACATACATACATACACACACACATAAATATGTTCACACATTTGCATTATATTTATTATACTTTTACGAAAACATTAGGTCATATTGATTTTGATCGTATTTATGCAAGCACATTTTGTATCTTCCAAAGCATGAATAACCTCATGGTGCCTGTCCCGTTGTCGATCTATGAGGTGTTTTACCATGAATACCAAACTAACGTTTCTAGTCTCGGTCGATGCACAGATCTGTTTGGGATCGGGACAACATCCGGACCCACCGCAACGTGCTAATACCGTTGAAGGAGGATAGAAAATTTCATCTAGACTGGGTCCAACTGTAAGAAGTTCTTCTATGGGAATTGCTCGTGGTTGTGGCAATGAACATCGAAATTGGTTTACCAATTGCACGTGATTTAGGTAGTCACTGTCTCTATAAACAAAACAAAACAAAAAAAAATATATAACAATATCTATAATTTAGTTGAATTTCCAGGACGTATATATCATTTATTACGAGCTCTTACCTGTGATGTCTACCGGTGATCAAACAAACAAATAGAATGGCAACGAGAACCAAAACGATTCTTTTCATTGTTAAATATCACGGGACGAATTTGTCACAAAGTGATAATGAAAGAATTTTTTCCCGATTTAAAACACAGCTTTTAATCAATCAAAGCGCTACTCTCAGATTAATCCTTTTAATCTTCAATCCTTGAGATTTTATAGATGCACAAGAAACGTGTTATCTCGATAGGCAACACCACGGTGTACTGTAACTTCTCTCTTCTGCGATCTGAATTCTTTCTCTTTTTCTTTCTCTCTCTCTCTCTCTCTCTCTCTCTCTCTCTCTTTCTTTTTCTCTCTCTCTCTCTATATATATATATGTAACTTTCATCCTCGGCCCACTCTCCCCCTCTCTTTTCCAGATTTCTCTTCGCGCCCTCTCTTCCTCGATCTCTATCTCACTGTCTCGTTTTCTTCTGTGAATTTAACAGCTCGTCTATCTCCCTCTTGTTTCTTGGTAAGCACTGGGAGGGGTCGAGAACAAACCGTTCCGAGAACATCGCGAAGATAACTATAATTACAACTAGTGGGTCCTGCCTCCCGTTCGAAGTGAGACCACGTTGAGTCGCGTGACGTTATACCTTATTCTTTCTTCCTCCCCACACATCATTCTCTCCCTCTCTCTCTTTCTCTCTCTCTCTCTTTCTTTTTCTCTCTCTTCTATATTTCGGCATAACGTCACTTAACTCTCTTTCGATTTCACGAGCTTTTTTTTTCTTCTTCTCTTTTGGAACATCATCTATGTTAGCCTCTAAAATAATGCGATCTTTTAAAATAAAATTGCAAGGCTCATGCTAATCTATTATGTCAATATTAATAGATTTAACAGAGGAAAAAGAAAATAAAGTATAATCGAGAGATAATTATTATCCGTGGATTAATGAAAAACAATAGCCTAAGATCGATGCAATTCATTGTTAACGCACTACAATCGTTCGAATCAAAAGATTTCAATATTCTGTTATTTGTATTTACGTGTTTTCTTTTTGTATTATATGTTACACTTTTATATATAGAAAAAGTATATATACTTTTTCTTTTCCTTCTTTCAATGTATAAATTTCATTCTCAAAGTGAAATACATCTTAATGTGAAAAATATAAGAAAATTTTTTAATATTTTTTTTTTTTTTTAATCTAGAAACGAAGATATGATCAATGATAAGAACAAGATGATATTCGAAAAGACGTTATATCATTTAGAGTAGACAAGCATCAGATGCTTCTCATTGTGAGAAATGCGACAGGTTGCAGTGAGTCATCGTGTTCAGTGAACGTCTCCGGCATGTCTACTTGTTGTCAGAAAAGACATTCGTGGTCCTTTTATTCTTTTAAAGACACCGGAATCCGTGAAGATGCCTTGGCATTCCTGTGGTATTCAAGAGGGGTGAGTAAAAAGATCTTGTTCCTGCTACTTCACCTTAAAAATTGGTAATATGGTACGACTATGAGATGTCCACATTATTTTTCAACCTCTTCTGTATGAGCATATCCGTCTGTGCCACTTCACAGGACTGAGTCATCAAGGTAGATGATACTAGTGTGTAAGGCATTGAATATAAAATTAGACAATTGCGTTTGACCATGGATATTTCAGTTCACTTTAAAACCGTTTCAAATCGTGATTAGAAATTTAAACATTAATTTAAGATATAAGAAGTTATGATATTATACTTCCATGAAGTCTATTAAAAGAACAAAAAAGAAAAAAAAAATCTTTCGTTTTTTTATCATTACAGCATAATCAATAATTACTTAAGGAAACGTTGCAAATAACATTTTCTTTATTTCCTCTTCAAATATCATTGCAGAAATGTAAGGTATAATTTTTTAAAAATACTATATGATATATACCTTGTGTAAATAAATTACACAAGTCTCGTACTATAATTTTACACTTGGAGTAGTGGGAAACCGGTACTATTAATGAGTCTGGTCAATCCTTTTACCGCAAGGGATATCCCCGTTACGTTTACGTCAGCAATACGTTATAGTATCGTGCATGAGTTAGCAAATACGGCTATTGTAATTAACGCATTGACATGCTATCTTTTTTATTAAGGTATCCAAAGATACATCCCGTTCAAATCAATATCGATAATGATATTTTTATCAATTGCTTACTTCATTAATCGTACAATGTTGCATATTTGTAATAACGTTAAGGATTTTTCAATAATTACAAATTTTTTTACAACTCTATTGATTTCTTACAATTTACATTTTTTCCATATAAATGAACAATCCATAAATTGTTAACAATCGTGTTAAAATTAATAAAATAAATTTTTGACAAATATAGAAAAGAATGGAGAGTAAAATAGTATCCGAGTATCTGTTAATCGAATTCATAAAAAATTAAATCTGTATTAAAAGATTTATAAATGAAGGTTAAACTATTTCAATTCTACCAAAAGGTATTTATATGTATTTTTAGGAATTATGAGATCTTCGTCTTCTATCTTTAAGTCAAATTCTTTTTTGACATAGAACTATTTTATAGGATTTCTAATTTTATCATATCGGTATGCATATATGGCTACTTTTTCATACTAAACGATCCTCACTTTCTTCAATAAAAAAGGCATAAAAAATCAAATCTATGTTAAAAGATTTTTATATAGAAGTTGAACTATTTCGATTCTACCATAAGACATATGTATTTTTAGCAATTACGAGATCTTCGTCTTTTTTCTTTCAGTCAAATTCTTTTTTGACACAGAAATATTTTATAAGATTTGTAATTTTATCATATTGATATCCATATATGACTACTCTTGGAAATTAAACGATCCTCACTTTCTTCGTACAATTCCAGATGTCGATTTATTTATAATTATAAGGTCATGGAACTTGAATGCACGTGTTGTATCTTGATCTATTAATTCTATGTAGCTAACGAGACGATTCGATACGTTTCGTGTTCTTTTTTTTTCCTTTTTTTTTTACAATATTTCTACATTTGTATGTACATGCGACAAACAATCCAAAAATTAATTCGAAAAATCTCTTAACAATTCGATCGATTTAATAGATTCACATCTTTTTCTGAGTTCTCTGTATTTATTAAAAAGAAAAAAAGAAAAAATAAGATAACGAATCCGTAAACTAACTCACTGTATTTTTCTATAATAGGTCATGGTTTTATTCTTTTCCTGATAAATTTATTGGAACTTTTTTATAGATTTGTTTAATCATGCTTCTATATGACGTACTTATTATTATGTAAAAAAATTTTTTTCCTCAAGATCTTCCTTACTCCCTAATACGTCATCTCATACGTATTTTTCTTATAATATCTAATATTTTTGATGAATTTCTATATATATATATAAACACAAGAGATGAATCATGAAAAAATAAATACTCATAGTAACAACCAACTGTTGCCCGCAATTATATTTCATGTGGTTTGTTTCGATTAAAATTAATTTATGATTAAAAATACATAGACGCTCTTAAGCGATGAAAGAACGGCTGATGAATCATGACGATATAAATCTATATAAATCCTTTATTAAAATAAGGAAATTTCACTGATGTAACGAATATTAAGATGACCTTTAATAATCAACTCTTAGGTGTCTTTTATTAATAATTCATTTATCAGAAAGAAAATCTCATTACTTGGAAATACCATCAACTTATTTACGTATATAATTTCTGAAAAAAAAAAAAGAATCGAGATATTTAATAAAATCCTTCCTCTTAATTAGAATAGAGGAAAAAGAGTTACAGAAATAACATGTTTTCTTAAAAATCGATGATTAAGGAAGTAAGGGAAGTTGTAATATTGGTATGGTGTTTTTATGGACAATCAGAAAAAGAATTGCACAATTGATTTATTCGTTAAGAAAATCGACACTCTTACGTAGAACGTTATTCCACGCGATGGTACACGTTCATCGACCACCGACCACGCGTGCAACCTCCCTGCCATGTATAAATACTCCTCTGCTAGCAGGCGAATCTCAGTCAGTCAAGAATGCGTCCGACGACGTTTTCTTCGAAATAAGAACATTTTCTTTCATTTAAGTTCCCGTTGTATCTATCAATATTGGATGAGTTTTGTCACTGAACGTTCTCCCGCATGGACGAAAATTTTTATCGCCGTTTTAATAAGTGCCAGGATAGTGAGAGAACGATTCAATAATAGTCAGTGGGTGATTACGAAGATATATTGGATAGTAACTGACAAGAAGAGACATTAAGAAGAAAAAAAAAAATGTTAATACGACCGATTAAATACGACTCTTGCCTTAGGCTATTCATCTTGATCACACCGATATTGAATAATATGATTCAATCGATGGCGATTAACAATAAAAATCATTATCATCGTACACCTAAGAGATTGAATTTTTCTCGTTCGTTAGAACCATCGGAAAATTTTCTTTGCGGAGAACCACAATCCCGCTCTTATAATTTAAGAGATCTTATGCGGACTGTTCATACAAATTTCGAGTTCGTCAATTTTCCACTTTACATTGTTTCGAAGCGGTGCGATGTACATTCCGGATGTTGCAAGAGTTTCAATATGAGCTGTACACCAGTCCCATCGGCGATCTATCACGACGAAATGGAGATCGAGATTGAGAGTCTCCAAACGAATGGTACTAGGAAACAATGGATACGAATTGAACAGCACGGTGAATGTATCTGCGCGATTACCAGCCCTGATCAACGGAATTATTCTACACCGAACATCAAGATGTTATGATTGATAAATGTCGTTAGGTCGCTGCGAATAAAAAGAAAGATAAGAAAACAACAAAAAGAATGAAAAAATATTGACAATGTAAGTAAGCAGATCTTGGGGATAATATTGCTTACAGCATACATTTACGAGAGCAATATAAGGAACGTATTTCTCATTGATGTTTCTTATCGATCTTTTTTTTTATATATATTGATTGTTTTATCGCTTAAAACATTCCAAGAGTAAATCAATACCGTTTGAAATGTTCGAAGGTGTTTGATGCGAACGTTAACAGCGCGATGCACAAAGATTGGCTCGTAGCCCAGTATCATCTATATAGCGGTGTCTCTTTCTGGAACCAAAATGCCAATGAATCGGCACCTGCTCTTCGAAATTGCTTTTGCCAAAATCAAAATCTTCTTAAGAAAACGAAAAAACAAAGAAGATTTAATTTATATATAATATCTATATATATATATATAAACACATATATATGTATATTTATTATTATTATTATTATTATTATTATTATTATTAGTAGTAGTAGTAGTAGTAGTAGTAGTAGTATAAAAACACATATATAAAAGAGCTCGTTTATTCGCAGAACTGATAAAATTTTCTACAAAAGAAAGTAAATACGCTTCGTTTTATTGTGATATTACGTAGGTGCCATTAATTATATGTACTTAATTTATATGTACTTAATTTATTGATAATATTTATAATCTCATTCTTTTTCTATCTATCGTATAATAACGTAATTTTCATTCAAAGAGGTTTAGATAAATATTAACTCTAACATTATATTAACTTTTAGATCAAAGCTTCACTGCATTGTTGTTCTTATAAAACAATACGTTTTGTAAATATTAACATAGTAGTATTATTTACTGATTTAAATTAACGAACATATTCACAATACGAATTGTTCGAGTAAGAGACTGAAATGCCCGTATATAAACTGACTTTATTTTATTTCGGGGAAGACTTTTGTGTTACCATTAATAGATATTTCATTGATACTAGATGAAATTAATATCGGATTTAATGAAAACATAAATTCTGCAGAACATTACAAACATTGTAGTACGATGTGTTCATCATGCTATGCGATATCGATATATTACATACTGATGATATAAAACTAATGACGTAGGTACGTATTGTATATAAGACAAAATTATTTTTGGACAGTTCAATACATATATATATGTCAGCGCACAAAAAGCAAATTTATTTGCTTATGTGACCAATATTTATTCTTTAGAAAGAAAAGTGTGCTCTATATTTTCTTAAGACAAATTTTGATAATACGTTTAATATGTAAATGAAAATAAGATAAATCTTATTTAATTATATTTATTGAAAATATTTTAAATAATTGTGAATGATAGTAAAATAATAGTATTATATTAAACACACACATAAACAGAATAGTAATAAATTGTATACACGCTTGTTTTCCTATAACGGAATACGTAAGCTAGTTTATTTATTTATACATTTGGATAAAATGACAAATACTGCCACAAAAGTAAAAGAATTACAATTTTTTTTACATCAGCACACAATAATCTTTTACAGTTTCCTCTTTTTTTTTTTTTTTTTTTTTTTTTTTTTTTTTAATGAAATACACACTTATAACAAATAACTTTAAAGAGAAATATCGACAAAGAGAAGGAAAGCAATAAAGAAATTATTTGTATAAATAATGATCGATTTTGTTACCATTTGGATGATTTAAACAAATTTTGAACAGATTTATATGTTAACAAAATGCACGGATAAATTAGGTACTTTTAATTACTAATCATATCTTCTATACTTGGAAACAAAACGATTGTAATGGAATGTCATTTAACATATTTTCATTATTAAAAATATAAACACAAATCGAGTTATGTATGCAGTCATGTCATTGCGATATGTTGTAATATATGAAAAGAATGACCATAGAATTCGCTATCTTTAAAATGATAGTAACATTATTATTATATAGTAAATATGTCATTTTATATTTGTACAATGCTTTAATACCCTAATCTTATGAAATATATATTTTCATAAACATTTTCTGCGAAGATGTACTGTTGCTTAATTCTTTAAAGTTCACTTATATTTCTTGTATTCAATAACTAGATAAGATATCTTATAAGCACTTAAAATTAATACTTTACATTCAAAGGATGTAAAAAGAGAATGTATGTTTATATCTGACTTATATAGTAAAGTTAAAAGCGCGCGTATGGATACTTACCACGCATTGACCTACGTCCTCTAGTACCTCGACCTCTTCCACCTTCATTATTCGTTCCTCGTGTTGCATGTCCACGCATTACATTTTGCCCTGAGAGAGAGAGAGAGAGAGAGAGAGAGAGAGAGAAAGAGAGAGAGAGAGAGAAAGAGAGAAACAAAAGATAAGTCACGAAGATAGAGAAAGTATTATTATACAAGATAAATAAATATATGATCACCTCTCCCAGATTGACTTTCCCAGACAATAGGCGTCGGTCTTGCTCCGCGAGCACGAAACGGAGATCGTGCTGATCTTCGAAGTGGTGTACCTCTGTTACCATTAGCCGTTGCAGCTGCAGCTGCTGCAGCAGCTGCCATTGTTCGTTGACGAGTATTACTAGAAGGAGATGCTTCCGCTTCTCTACTTTCTTCCTCGGTATCGTCTTCAACTATGTCACTTCCAGGTTCTTCCACTCCTTCTCCCGTGTCAACGGCATCATCATCACCGGGCACTAAAGATCCAGCTTCTTCTGTCCGCTTTTCACCTTCTGAACTCACTCCTACAATTAATCAATCAATGTGATTTGCAATTAATGAAAAATAATTTCTTATCGGAATGATTAGATATTGATCTTACCTTCAGTCGGCATTGTACTAGATTCTGTGATAGCTTCCGTTTGACCCTGTTGTTGTTGTTGATCCGCACTAACTACACGGATACTCGGAATAGTGGATTCCTCGTTAGTGTCGGTCACGGATGCACCTATTACCGGTACTGTTGTCACAGAAACGGGAGTTTCTTGTTCTTCCGATGGTCCACTACTAGTCTAAAAATAAAAAAATTATTATTGTGGAAGAATAATTTGCGCGAATATGCATATTATGTATTTCATTTCTTACAGATGGTGGTAAATCTGCAGCTGGTGAAACCTGTAAAGGAGTAGTAGGTACGCTACGTCCAGTACCGCCATCTTCTAATTGAACAAGATCTATTCTACTATCATCTATGCTTTCTTGTACCACTTGAGCCGCTCCTGAACTTAATGAACCAAATATTGTTCGAGTAACAGTTCCCGTAGTAGTTGTTAACGAAGGTGTCGAAGAAGCTGTACCGGATGCCGACGAGTCTCCAAAAGTAAATCGTGCTTGAGGTACTTGAGGTGAACTCACAGCTTCTCCAAATCCGTCACCCCGTCGAGGAACAAACAGTGTGGGCGTACTGGGTACTATACTATCGTCACCTCCATCTTCGTATCCTTGTTGTGGCTACAGTATCAAGATTTATATTTAATTACTCATAATATATTAATAATATAAAGGTTTTTTCTTTAAAATTAACATAAACACATAAACGGAGAGACTAACCAAAAGCAAATGTTGTTGTTGTTGTTGTCGAGGCATCGGTGCAATACCACGTGACGAACGTGATGTAAAGGAAGTTGGTGGTTCGCCGGTTTGTCCGGCACTACTAATCGCTTCTGATTGTTGTTGTTGTTGATTTACAGGTATCGTCGCTTGAGCCTGTCTCGGAACCTCTGCGCTAGCTGAATCTTCTTCCATTATAATTTCAACTTCATTGTTATCTCTTTCTACCTCTGCTTCAACTTCATAGGGCATTTCATCTTCCTCTTCCATTTCTTCATACGGATCATTATCGAATTCTTCTTCTTCTTGCGCTTGATTATTTCCACCTCCTTCCCCCTCGTCACAATCTACTATTACTACACACCCTTCCTCAACCTCTTCATCTTGATCACGTTGACTAGAGGTAGGTACCTACAAATATAACGAATTTTATATATACATTTGTTTATATTATTTTTTTTCAAGTATCATTCAATACTTGCCTGATATTCTATTTCTGAAATACTAGCACTAGCTGATGACCCTAACTCTTGTTGTCTACTCCTCTTGGTTTTTGGACTAAGTACTTGTTCTTGCCTACTGTGATCTTCTATTATTCCTGATCCGGTTGCAGTGGAATCAAGTGTTCTGGGACGTTTATGACCGGTAGACGCTTGGGATGTGCTAACTGATTGCGTAGAACTACTAGCCACTGTTTGCTGTTGATCGCTGGCTACCGCTTGTTGTTGTTGTTGCTGTTGTTCAACTCGCGGGCTAACTAATGCCACGGTTTGTTGTTGCTGCTGTTGCTGTTGTTGTTGCTGACATTGTTGTTGTTGTACATTTAAAGTTTCAGCACTCTCTGCGTCTTCTCTTTGAGTCGATTCGGCAGATTCGCTCAACTGTGGTTGAACGACAAGCTGACGCAATGTACTTGGTGCAGTCTGTGAAGAGCTGCTTGTGCTAGCTGGTTGGAAATCAGTTAGGCTACTTGTGGGAGAACTTGTCTCAGTTGTATGGACTATTTGTTGTTGGGGTTGTTGCTGTTGATGTGGAGCAACCATAACGGGTGCAGTTGCAGTCGTTGGTAACACGGCTGCTGTTCTAGATTGAACCACTACACTCATTGGTCTAATGCTTGCAAGAGGGGTTTCTGCACGAGCTGACATAGGTTTAATATTAGCAGTAGGAGGTTCAGTCGTTGCACTAACCCCGCTAACTCCTGTTAATTGTCTCTGCAATTGTGTAATACGTTGTAATAGAGCTTCCTTTTCCGCTTGAATTTCCGTCTTCTCGTGTTCTAAGCGAGATATCCTTCCTTCCATTTGAGATTTCAATGCAGCAAGTCTAGCGTCATGTTCCGACGTATCCGAATCATTTGATCCAGATTCTACCTTTGCTTTCAAATCAAGTAATTCTTTTTCACACATTTTCTTTGATTCCGTAAGCTGCATGATCTTTGTTCTGGCACCTTTTAGTACTTGTTTAGCGCGCTCTTCCTTTTCTACACTAGTCTTATTCATCGTATCTATTTCTTTCTTGAGGTTTTCCGCTTCACTTTGAACAACTGTCATCTGACGAGTCAAGTCATCGATCTTCGTTGTTAACTCAACATTCGCCTGGCGTAATTCTTGTCGGCCCTCTTCTCGTAATTGGTCTTCGCGTTCCTGTGTTACCTGTCCAGCATCTTCGTTACCAGTATTAGCGGAAGACATTCGTGATTCTTCCGATCTGTTTTTTTCTTCTTCAACCGTTTTAGCTAGTTCCTCAAATTGAGTTTTATATTTTTTAGCGATCTTTCTTATTTGAATTTCCTTATTCTTAATATCGTTCAGAACCACTTCCTTATCGCCAAGTTCTTTCTTTAAAGTCGCTAGATCTTTAGCTTTCGAAGAAGAATCCGCAAGTGCTTCGTTTAAATCTTGACCCAATTTGCGTGCATCCTCTGAAATTTTGGAAACTTGTTCCCCTTGTACCTGCACCTGTTTCTGAAGTTGAGACAATTGTTCTTCTAATTTTGTTTTCTCTACTTTCAATTGATTTAATTCTTCTGTACGTTTAGCATGCGTTTCGCGTTCAGAAGTAAGTAATTTACTTAGACTTTCACGTTCAGTTTGTAATCTACGCCAATCCTCAGGACTAGCTTTGTTAGCTCTTTCTACTAATGCGTTAGCTCTTTGTCTCCATCTCGTAGCTTCTCCTTTAAGCCCAGTATTTTCTTGTACCAATGCCTCATTCTTAGCTGCCAAATCTCTTGATGTATCACGAAGTGGCACTAACTCTTCAGAAAGTACAGTTACCTTTGACATTAGTTCCGTGACCTTCGTTGTCAAACTATCTCTTTCTTCTCTCAAAATTCTATTAGAATCAGTTATAGCATTTAATGTTTCAATTTTGCGTAATAATTCGGCATGTTTAGACGTAGTTACCACATTAATTTCTGATTTTTCTCTTTCGGAATTAAGAACAGTTTCAGTCTCTTTCAATCGTTTCTCTGCCACATCTACTTGAGATTTTAGTCTCAAATTTTCTGCCCTGAGAACGTCGAATTTAGCTACGGCTAAATCTTTCTCGCGTCTCAAATATTTCATAACTTTAAGCAATTGTTCGGCAGATTTAGAATCTTCGTCTATAATACTAAAACTACGATTCATTGCTTCAATACTAGTATCAGGACTCTCTCGACCACTTCCCTTTGCTTGTTGACTTTGCATAATAGCTGTTTTGTCGCTTAACTCTTGAATCTGATCGTGTAACAGAGAATTTTGTGTATCCAGATCTTCGATCCTTTTTAGAGTTTCTTGAACCTCATCAAGCAACTTTTTCTCTCTCTCCTTAAATCCAGATCTTTCCAATTCTAAAGCTTCAACAGCTGCATTTCTTTCTTGTGTCAATGTTGCCATTCTCTGATCTACATTTTGTACCTCCTCTTTTAATTTTGCTAATGCCTGTAAATCCACCGAATGCAAAACCATTTCTCTTGCATATTTTTCTTCAGTTTCTAATGCTGTCGTAGAAGCATTCTGTAAATCACTTTTAACAAGCTCTAATTCTCCTTTGACTTCGTCAAGTTCTTCAAGTTTCCTTTCAGCCTCTGCGAGCTTTTGTCGCAGCTCGGAATCAGTTTCTTGACGACCACTTGATATCTTTGCTAGTTCATCTCCCAATTCTTTAACTCGTTTTTGAAGTGACATAACTTCAACTCTAGATTGTTTTAGTGCATTTTCTAATTCTTCTTTACATTTATTATGTTGTTCTGTTAATTCTCTAAGCTGCGACTCAGCGCTTTCAGCGATATCACAATATTGCTGACCCTGTTGACGCGAAGTTTTTAATTGTTCTGTTAGAGATTTTACTTCTGCCTGATTATTAGCTAATTGCATTTCTAACTCCTTCAATCTTTTTCCCATATTTTCATCGCTAGTAAAAGGTTTCGATATTGAATGAGCAACTGTCTCTCTTAATTTCGTATTGACTTCCTCAAGTTTTTGAGCAGTTTCTGTTTCTGCCTTGCGAGCTTGTTCTAATTCTGAACGAATTCGTTCTGTTATTTCTCTTTCCTCTATCAAGCGTTCCTGTGCTGTAGTATATTGTTTTTCTAAATGCGATGAAAGTTCTCTAAATCGATCCTGTTCTTCTTGCAGACGTCGTCTTAAAGCAGCACATTCTCTCGTTGCATCATCCAACCGTTGTTCGGCACGTAATTGATTTTCCGCTTGAACACGTTCCAAACAAGCTTTAATTGATTCTACATCTGCTCTTAATAAAGCTTGCGTTTGTCTTTCTCTTTGGAATATTTCTCGTTCCTTCAAAAGACGCCCTTCAGAGTCACGCAATAGTTGCCTTTCTTGACGTAGATTTTCTAATTGAACCTCAGCACGAGACAAATGAGTTTGAGCAGAAAGAGCTTCATCTTTTAATATCATTATACTTTGTTCGTGTTTTCCAATAGTAATATTATAATTACAACATTTCTCTTCTAATGCTTTTATTTGTGATTTATAAGATGCAACATTTGCTTGTAGAAGTTGGAAACGCTCGTTTGCAGAATCCAATTGAGCTTTTAATCTGCAACAACGAGCAGAACTTGCATCTGCCTCTTTTCTATGTCTCTCAACTTCTTCACCCAACATTCGTTCATGCGCTATCTTTTCTTTTCTGTATATTTCAAATTCGTCCGTAATCTGTTTTAATTTACTCTCAATTTCATTATATTTTCGTTCCCATTCTTTTTCTTTTTCATTATCTACTGAAGCTTTAGATTTATCATTGTCATTTAAGCTTTCTATTGCGCTTGTATTTAATTCTTTATTTTCTTCATTAGGAAGTTCTTTCATTTCTGTTGTATTAGATTGTTTCAAACACTGTTGATACATATTTTTATACATATCACGTTGCCTTAGCAAACCGTCCAACATTTTAGCTTGTCTGTCTTGAGCTGCTTGCATATCTGCCAATTGTTCCAAGTACCTAATATATAAATGTTACAAATTAATGTTTTACTCTAATTTATTTTTAATATTATTAACATATTATTAATATTTAAAAAATATACAAACCTATCTAATTTCTCTTTCATTTCACCAGAATTAATCTCATCCGTAGCCCTTTCCATTTCTTCTTGTCTCGATGATAATGTACGTACGATAGATAATAATTTTTGATTATTTTCTTGTAATTCTTCAATATCTTTAAATGTTACAAGCTTTTTAGTAATGATTTGTGATGAGGCCAAATCATCTGTATTCATCGTTGAAAATTCATTTGTATGTATACTATTACCAACTCTATTTTCTTGAACTTCCTTAAGGAGGAAGCATACCTAGTAAAAAAACAAGAAAACAATAAACATGTAAATAATTTAATGGCACATTATCGTTATATATCTTTACTTATTTCTATTTTTTCTTACAATATTTTTTTATTTTTTCTTATAATAAATGAATATATAAATATATACCTGTCTAGCTAAATCAGCAAGTTCTGATTTTAATCTTTGATTTTCTTTAGTATGATGTTTGGCTATACGATTAGCTTCATCCGCAGTTTCCTGCAGACGATGATTTTCTCCAAGAAGTTCATCTAATCGTGCTGTTAATGTAGTAACATGATTTGTGGCAGTTTCATAATCTTCACGCTGTTGCTGTAATACAGGTGCTTTATCTTCAAGTTCGCGTAGAATAACATCCATTTGTGATTTCAAACGTTCATTTTCTTCGCGTTCCGTTGTCAATTCATTAGTTGCTTCAACTAATTGTGTATAAATTTGTGTAAGGCTTAATCCTTTCTTTAAAATTCTACTAGCTATAGCTGCTGTTGGTGCCAATTGTTCAACGGCTTGATCTAATCTTTCTGTAATCAAATAAAAAATATTATTTCACATTCATACGTTTAGATGTTTGCATATTTATATCTTACCTTGCTTAATATTTTTCAATAATTCGTTCGCATTTTCTAATTCTTTAGTAAGTTCGATAATTTGTTGTTCTTTTTCCTGAAGATCTTGATTGTGTTGTAACTGAAGTTGATTATGTTTTGTTTCTAATTGACCAAACTGTTCAGTAGCATGTTCTAACAATTCCTGAAGTTCTTTAACAGCATTTATAAATTCTTCAGCTTTTGCATTTGCTTCATCTGCCATTCCTTTATAAAGATCTGCCAATCTAGTTTGAGCTCCAATTTCTTCCCGGTATGAAGAGTGCATAGATATTTCGTGTGTTCGTTGTTCTTCCAATTTTTGAGAGAGGTCTTCACAACGTCGTTGCAGTGACGAATAAGATTCACGCAATTGTGCTGATGATTCATTAGCAATTCGCAACTCTTCATCACGTTGTGATAAACGAGTATCGGTTAGAAGCGCTCGTGCCGATGCTTCAGCTCTAGTTGCTTGTAATTCTGACGTTCTTTTGCTTAATTCTTCTTCTAAACCAGCTATTTGTTGAGAAAGAAGCGTTCTTTCTTGTTCCAAACGTTTTTCTCTGTATAATAAGATATATATATATATATATGTTTAAATTATTAAATTCTAAATCATTGTATTGTTAAAAATACTAACTTAAAATCCAAAGTCATGTCACGGCTACGGACTTCTTCTGCTTCTGCAAGAGCTTGACATTTAGCAGCAACAGCAGTTTGTAATTGAGTTCCAAGCGAAGATAATTCAGTACGCATTCTTTCAACTTCAAAATCTCTTCGTTCCACTTGTAATTGCAACGTATCCCTCTCATCCACAGCAGTATCCCTTTGTTTCCGTAAATCGCCATTTTCTTTTTCTAACCTATAGAAAAAAAAAGTATTATATTTCAGTTATCACTTAGAGATATATCTAAAGCTTTGATAAATTTTAAATTAAAAGCTTAAATTAATTTTAATTAATACTTAGGCAATGAATTACCTTTTAACGGATTCTTGTAATTTTTGTACTTCACTCTTTACCTCATCTAAGTTAATTTGTAACTCAGTACTATATTTTGCTGCCAATTCTAATTTTCCATTACATTCATCAAAATTTGATTTTGTATCTGCTAATTCTTTTTGTACATTTTCTAAACTTTGTTCTGCAAAAAAAAATTTCTAAGCATTAAATTGAACGATCGTTAAATTAATACAATAAAATGAAATACCAGTAATAAGTATATGCGTACCAAGATTTTTGCGATTACTTTCAAAAACCGCTTTGGCGGTTATGAATTCCTCAAATTTCGTGTTAAAATAAACACCGAGTTTTTTCTTAATTACCTCGGGTACTTGCGTCAATTCTTCTTCATTTAGAACTTCATGAAGCACGTTGTGTTCATTCTCATCTCCCGTCTCCATCTTTTCAACACTTCGCGAAAAATTTACAATACACTAATACCTTTTACAATTATATAACGCTATTCTTTTTTGTTTAGTTTATAGCCAAAAACCGTAGCTACAATCGATCTCAATCATCAAAACAACAAATATTTACCACATTGCTAACATACATCAGCGCAATTATACTATGCGATATGAACCACGGTAAAAATACCGGTCCTATGATCCTTATAGAATTGACGCTCTTTCTGATTTTATAAGAGTATATTATTCCGACGCTCTAACTGTGTGTACAGTTGTGTCTAGATATTTGTCCAGTTTTACTCTACCTCTCTAGACTGTACTCTGTCTCCGTAACCAATGATAATTCTTCTTACTAATTAAATCTAGACGAATATTTCGTTATGAACAAAGAATTAAATTCGTTTAAATATGAATAAGTAATGAACTTCATGCATTATTTTTATAAATTGCATGTATTTGATACCGTATTTTACTACTTTATTATCATTCATTTTATTTTATGTCAATATAATATGATTAATGAAAACGTGCAATAGAATCGATAAGTATCGAACAGCTTTTATCGAATATAGTTTAAAAGTTATATTACATGTTGAATTTGAGCAAGTATTATAGTTTTTAAAAATGTATAAATTTTATATATAATAGTTGAACTATTGTAGTGTACAAAATTCTTTTATTTATTCTTGCAAGAATGAATATTTAATAATGATTTCTACAAGAATAAACACATTGCCGATAAAGACTATTTTAGGTTATGTTAATAATAATAATAACCACTATAAGTGGAAAAAGTTAAAAATTTATTCATATCATTTTCGGACTTACTATAGAAATAACAATGTAAATGACATATTTTGTAGTAAAATAAAATTACAACATGAAAGTTGTATTCCCACATTATTAGATAGAAAATTTTGTACAAGAAGTGAACCAAAGGAAAAGGATGTTTTTGGTGATATAGGATATAATAAATATGATAAAGTGGAAATGGATGAAGAAGAAGAAGAGGAAGAAAAATTTCAAGATAATATAGCTAGAATACCACGTAGATTAAAATTAAGTATTGGTCAATATGCTCAGAAAATAAAGTCTCATATTGCAAATGGAGATTTATCGTCTGCCCTAAATGTACTCACATTAGTGAGAGAAAATCGAGATAAACCTACCAATTTCATGTATAATCTTCTCATACGTGCTTATGCTTTACAAGGAGATACAAAGCAATGTTTTAGTCTTTACAACAAAATGAAGAAAGATCAGTTGAAGCCCACAGATGCAACATATACTAGTTTATTTAATGCTTGTGCAGAATCAAATAATAAATCCTTAGCCTTAGAAAAATTAAACCAATTACGGTTTAATTTATATGAAACAGGATATCTATTAAATGAAACACATTATAATACATTAGTGAAGGTTTATAGTCGGCATAAATGTATTATTGAAGCTTTTGAAGTAGTAGATGAAATGAGAGATAAACGAGTACCTATAAAAGAAATAACATATAATTCTTTATTAAATGCAGCAATATCTGATAAAGAAGCAGGAATGAGGCATGCTTTGATCATATGGCATCTTATGAAAAAGTATAGAATAAAACCAAGTCTAATTACATACAATTTATTATTTAGAGCTATGAGAGATACAAAGTTTGGTAATTACAAAATTAATGACGTACTAATGCCAGAATTAATAAATACAAAATTAAATATTTCTGAAGGAACCAGACCAAATTTGCTAAGTAGACCTCCTGTTATCAATACATTACCCATACCTATAGTAATAAAAAATAAAAATGTAGAATGTGTATTATCACCGGACACATACTTAAATGATATTTTTGAAAATAATCGTTTTATCTTATTTGGTGGCTTTGAAAACATAATACGAATTATGGAAGAAGATAATGTCACACCAAACGAAGTAACAGCTACTTTATTACTGGATTTAATTCCAAATACAGCGGATGCTGAAAATTCATTTCTTCAATATATAGAAAATAAAAAAATTACATTAGATATTGACTTTTATAACATGCTTATTAAAAGAAGGAGTCTAAGAAAGGAATATGGTTTGGCAAAAGTAAATATAAAATAAGATATATTACTGTTTGTTTTTGAATATTCATCAATGTAATAGATATAAAAAATAATTGTTTTCTTGTAGAAAATCTTGGAAGAGATTCAACGCAAACATATGATTCCAAACGTAATGACATTTGGAGTTTTAGCAATGGGATGTTTTCGGAGTAAAGAAGCTTATGAATTAATAGAAGGATTGGAAATTGCTGGATATGTTCCAAATATAGTCATTCTTGGAACATTTATATCTAATGCATGTCGTACGTTCAATACCAACTATGTAATAGAAATGATACATTACATGAGGATCAATAGAATTAAGCCGAATGAAAAAATTCTTACGTATTTGAATAAATATGAAGAAACATTAACAAAAATGCATTTATCCAAGGTAATATTTATATAACTGTATTAATGCAACATATTACAATTACGTTAATAATACTAAAAAAGTTTTTCTTTTTTATACATATTATTACAGAAATATAAATTCAAGAAACAAATGTCAGTGAAAAGGGAATTAGACAACTTTATAACAGAATATTCTGCATGGAAATATCAATCAAATGATGAATGTGTAATTAAATAAAATCAAATTTTACAAAATATATACAGATATATAATTTAATGAATCCTCAAAATATATTTAATGTTCGTGGAACAGTTGTGACTTAGTCTTCAAAAAATATAATGTAAATTTCTATTAAAAGTTAAAAACAAAATATGTAAATAAATTTATTATTATTTAAAATCATTATATGTATTTAATAACTGGAAAAAATTATCGGAGATAAGGGGGTCGTGTTTCTGGTACCCATGGACGACTTCTTGCTCCAGTATTTACCACACGAGACGGGCATGTTCCACGAATACTAAGTTTATTGTAACCAGTTGGTCCTGTAGGTTGTGCTCCACATGTTTCTAATGCCACAAAATCATCTACATGTAAGGATGGAGGTCTTGATGTATTTGGCGGCCGTGAACGGAATGGGTCTGCACCTCTTCCTATACTTCCGACAGTAAGACCGCCTCTTAAAGAATTTGTAAATTGTGTCCTACCTCTCATAGGTGCTACTGTAATAAACATTAAATAATGAAAAAAATGTTATTAGCTACTATAGTATGCAGAAGCAATGATTATATTAAATTTTTTTTTTTTTGTACATTCTTTATAATAAAAAAAGTAAATATATCTCACCAAATGGTTGCTTCATTTTCGTAATAGGGGAGGAAGGTATTTGTTTTTGAATATCTCTATTTTCCTGATCATCGGGTTGAGTTTTGGTTTGTAATGGTTGTGTTGCATCATCGGGTGGTGCTTTAGAACATAAATTCTGTGCTTCTGATAGCAGATTAAAATCAGTAGGAAGTAGTTCAGCTGCAAGAGCTATTAAATCTACCGTTGTTTCGTTTTGTGTTTGATTTGACGTGATAAATGGAGATTTCTTTGAGCGTCTAGGAATGCATACAGATGTTCTTAAACATCGTTGTGAAAACTGACTTAGCAAGGCTTCCGGAGTAGGTAATAATGGTTCTAACATTTCAGGTAATGGTTCCTTTTCTTCTTTATCTTCAGCAAATTTTAAAGTATTTACCAATTCTTGTGCACCTTGTATTTTCTCTAAAGGATGTCCCGTTTTATCCCAAGATATCAAAGTTGCTAATTGTTGTGCACGCAAATATAATGATCTCTTTTGTATATCACTGGCAATCATATTCTCTAAAAACTTTATTGTTAAATTCGTAATAAGTTTTGTATCTGTATCTTCTAGATTTGAAATATGTTCTAATAATGATCTTAATGCATCAGGATTGTTTTCCAAACAGCTTTTTACATGATACAAGCCATAATTATGACTAGTAAGAGATAGAAGTATGTGTAAAGTATTTTCTAATATATCTGACTGAAATTTAGTGCTAGTCGCTAGAATTTCGATTAATATAGCAAGAATTGATAAAAGTGGTTCTTTACTTGGTACCGAATGTGTTAATCTCTTTTCAAAAGGTTCATTAGTATCTTCTTGAACAAGGCTTAACGTACAATCACATAATGTCTCAAAGATATCAAGAATTTCTTGTTGAACTCGAATATCGCTAGTCCTAAGTGTTGCACACATCATTTCAATAACTGGAGGATATTTTTGATCAGATTTTACTTGTGCTCTTGATGCTGGACTGGTCAGAGTTAACAATGTGGCTTTCATAGGAGCATGCCTTGCTAAGTCACTAAGTAAGGCAAGTATTAAAACATTATTTTCCAGTGGCACTGCAGCTATAATACCATCTAATAAACATCTACCTACTAACAATGCAGTAGGTGCTGCTAAATCACTCAATTGTTTACATACTGTGGAAAGAAGTACTAATAAATCTTTATTCCAACTGGCACAAAGTAGTCTTAAGGTTTCTGTAAGATTATTAGCTTGTGCTTGAAGATGTGCGGACCATAACTTCCTTACACCAAGTATACGTGCTGTATCATCGGTTATAGCTTCCTTTGCAGTTAGTAATGGCGGAAGTATACGCGATAAAAGTTTCAAGCCAGGAATAAAATTGCACGGTCTGAGAGAAACCATTTTTAAAACCTCACCTAACATTTTAGTCCATAAAGATTTGGCTACATTTCCAGATCCATCTGAATCTACCGCTTGTGTAAATACCAAAAGTGTTCCTACAATCTCATCGGAAAGACTTTTAACCGATCTAGTAGAAGGAATAGCTTCAACCAATGAGTAGACACCAAGCAAAGGCACAACAGCAGTTAAATCTTTGAAGTCAGTTGCCATGCATTTGACTAATCGCTCTAACAGTGCCCTAGTCAGTCTAACACACGGAAGAAGTAGTGCAACTAATGCTAATCCTCTTCGTCCAGTCAAAGCAGCACGATGTAAAAATGGCTGTTCATAAAATCCAGAAATGTTTGACATAACGGCAACAAGCGCTGTTAAGCCATCGGCAGCAAATAATTGTGTTAAAGCATTCCTATACTTTAATTCGACATATGGTTCCATAGGATCTATGTCATTATTTGAAGGAAAAATTAAATAATGCAGAATTCTGCACGCTGTAATTAACTGACCTGGCAAGGATGCTGCTTTTTCTGCACTTTTTCTAATGCATGCTACAAGTGAAGAAACGTCTCCATAATTCCAATTAGATAGTTGAGCAGCAGTTGTTAAATATGATGTTACATCTCGTAAAACAGCTTGATTTCTTGATTTTTCAAGAATAATACCAGCACGATTTTGAAAAATTTCTACATGGTCAGAATAACGTATAGTGACTGATATTATCTCTGCAGCAAATTCACAAAGATTAGCATCAGAAAGATACGGAATTAAAATATCTATAAATTCACCCATAGGAAGGACCGTTATTACAGCTTGTAATCCTTCAGAATATATAAGGAAAGAATGGAGCTTTTTTAAAGCCACCCAATCAGAAGTATCATATTTTAAACGAGTTAAACATTGTACAACTTGAAGTCGCCATGCTATAATGGATCCTACACTTACTGAATCATATCTTAAAGCTTTTAATATAAATTTAGTTATTTCTGGTTGCTTCAATAGATAAAACAAGCCCTCTTTTGTATCTGAAAGACGCAAAAGGAAACGATGCGTCGCTTTAATTAAATCAGTTTCTGACTCTGGCGAAGATAGAGCTAGAAGCAAATAATATGCAAGTTTATGATGTTCAAAATAGCTGATTAAATGACATCGAGGATTACGATTTTCTTCTCGTTCAAATTCCATTTGTGCACTTGCCGGCAATTGACGCTTAGGTTGAGCCATGAGTGTCGGTGCACATATATATGCATTTGTCAATTCTTTTATTGTTAATTTATTAAGTTCTGCTAATTCATCAAGAAATTCATAAATGTGAACTTTTCGTAATAACGAACTCAAAGCGTATTTCAGTCTTGCAAGCTTTGCCGAATCTAACATCATTATAGCATTTTTGTATAAATTATTTTTTGATTTCAAGAACTCGTGAACTATTACTGGACTTATCAATGCGGCATCTAATGCACGAAGTGCAGAAAGCTTAACTGGAAGTGCCACATTTTCACGCATGCATAGTGCTAATAATTTATAAGGTGCGTCTACTTTCAAAAGTATGTTTGGTCCCTGTGGAAGTCTACATAAAGCCTCAGCTAAACGAACGCCAACTTTCACGTGACGCACTTTATAGGCTGGTTGTGGTTGAGCACGAGCAAGGTCTACATCAAGACCTGCATTGATAATATTAGTTAAATCATTGGTATCACTAACATTAAGATCACAAGAACCAAGCGTTGCGCACAACGATTCGCAACTATGTACAAATGTTTCCTTCTCTTGACCTGGTGCATTATTAAAATTTAAAACTGACTTTGAAAGGGATTGTAATGTTTCCCGTATTTTATCAATACTTTCACTATTCATAGAATTTCCTTCAATAGTCTCAAATGGTTTTTCTAATTCTAATAAATCAGGCGGTCCTAAAGTATAAATTGCATCCAGCTGGACATTTTCACATTCAAATTCTGCTGTAGATGGCAAATCATCAGCCATAATATCCTCATCAGATAATATTGGTTCAAACGGTTCTCCTGTTTCTGCAACAACTCCATCTTGTTCAGCTTCTTCTTCTTCAGCTGATATTGATTCTGGACTCAAGGAAACAAGAGATTCTGAAGGAGGTGAAGATGGACGTTTCACTCCTTTTTGTACATTTGTATTATTTGGATCTTCCTCCCACTGTCCTGAATCTACCTTTCCAGTATCTGTTGTTGAATTTCTAGAGGGTTCTACTACTTGAATTGGTTGAACGGGTGGTGGTGGAGTCGCTGCTACACATGTTTCCTATTGATACGAGATACACATTTTAACAATTTTTCCAATCAGAATCATATCATTTGTATATTTAATCTTCCAATTAATAATAATACACACTTACATTTGTATTAGACTGATTTTGATTTTCATAATACCATTCAGACTGTTGCTCTGAAACCTGTGTAGTATTTTCCGTTGTTTCTTCCAATCCACTTACACATACAGTAGATCCAGCAGCAGGACTAATAACTTCCTGTGGATTATTCAATGATTTTGTCAAAGAGCCGTATACAGCTAAAGTAATAGTAGTGTACCAGCCTCGCAATACTAAACCATCAGTTGGTATTTGTTTCCGTTCACATTCTAATTGAATGTGAATATTTTGTTTATATTCTAAACCTCCAAGAGATTCAAATGTAGATGCTCCAGGTTTGCTTAAATCATTTACAAAAAATTCTATTTCAAACTGAGATGGATTAGTAGCACTGAAAAATAAACAATAATACAATGTATATATATATATATATATTTATATATATATATATAGACAGATATAAATATTTAATTCCATTTTCAAATAATATCATTTTGTTATACACAGAAGATTTATTTCAAAAGTACATTATATAATTATGAACATGTTATGTTATTATTATTATTATTATTATTATTATTATTATTATTATTATTATTAAGTAAAATACATTAATACAATAAGAAATGTATATATAGTATATTTAATTACCCAAGACGCACACCTCCCGGAAAATCTGCTTGCACTCTAGCTCCCAACGGTATTATCCTAACCTCGCTAATGTAAACAGGTTTTGGAAATTGTACTAAATCCAAATTTAATTCCTTCAGACAAAACATGCGATTAAGAATTTAATTAATACATTATACTAATACATTAAATACATTATATTTGTTTTTACTGAGGGACAAATAAATTTCTATTTAAAACAAACCTCTGAAATATCATGAGAAAATGTGTCAAAAAATAACAATTCCGTATTATCCATATCTGTGCAACGTTTCTTTTCGGCACAGTTCCTTATGATATTAAAGCATTTTAAATTAATATATTTACTTCATCAGTTAATACATTATGTTATCTGGGAATCAACATTTTACATTAGAACTCTCATTCGAAAGAACTACAAGTATCTAAAAGTATATCAATGACCAATCACAGCGTTGAATTACAATTGCTTACAATTGACATCAGTGTGACCAACATTGACATATATTTAACCATTCGGAAAGTTCGAATATTCGTCTACCATAGTTTTTTGTGTTACGTCATTTAAGGGGAATTAAAAGGAATTCATTTGGTTTTTGAAATATTTATATTAAAATACTCTACTATGGTTGGTTACATTTGGTGATCACCAACAGTGATTGGTTTTGTTAAATAGCTACGTTCAAACAGGAGACGAAGAATTTTTGTATTAAGCTAAGGTTGTTGAAAGAAAGAGTTCTCCGTCTAGAATCTAATGGAACTACGAAATGTGTTAGAAAAATTTGTATTTTGTCATCTTGTCATCGGAATACCGGGAGTACTGTCAAACATCGAGTAATTAATAGTCGTTAAAACCAGAGTAATCATACTGACAAATTATGGGTGATGGCAAGGAAGGCGAGCGGCAGCCGCTATTGAAAAATGAAAATGTTACTTATAGTTCACTCGGTATCGACGTAATAAGTAAATAATAATTGCTTTGAAAAATAGAGTCACATTTATTATAAAAGAAGATTTATTCTGCAAATTAATTTATTCATTGATGTTACTTTAGTTGAACCAGATTCAACAGTCAGTACAGTATCTCCAATAGGTCCAAATGAATTACCTCCGCCATATGAGCCAGCTGATCAGGGTGGTATGCCAATGGTTACTTGTAGAGTATGCCAAGCTATGATAGATATTACAGGCAAGCGAGAGCAACATGTTGTTAAATGTTGTCAGTGTAATGAAGCAACGGTATGTTCACAATGGATTTATATTTTGAATTTATCATGGAAGAAACGATTACATGAGTTTATGTATATTTGTTACAGCCTATAAAAAATGCTCCACCTGGAAAAAAATATGTACGATGTCCATGTAATTGCCTTTTAATATGTAAAAGTTCTTCCCAACGTATTGCTTGTCCAAGGCCAAATTGTAAGCGTATTATCAATCTCGCTCCAAGTCCCATAACACCACCGGTTCTTTCTATGCCAGGAATGTGCAGGGTATGCTGTGCTCATTGTCATGATACATTTCTGGTAAGATTTCAGGAATTATTAAAAAAAAAGATAACATCGTATATTTCTATGTAATATTATATAATTGATATTTGTTGCAGTTTAACACATTGAATAATGCTTTAGCTCGATGTCCACATTGTCGCAAAATATCTTCTGTTGGTCCAGACTTTGCTAGGGGTCGTGGTATTGCTTTTATTATTGTTGGCATTATAGCTTTGGTAATTGCTATTGCTGTAACGGTAAGTCAAATAATTATATATTACAATCCATTAAATGAAGACAAATTAGTAGCATATTCAGAATCTTTGAATACTGTAACAATTTTTGAATGAGAATTCAAACTAAATTCTAACAATGACTTATGTAAATTCCCTCTTGAATTTGACGATATCAGAGTTAAATATCATTCACCGTTTAATAGTTGAAGTGAATCTATCACGCGTTTAGCATTGTTCTTGTCTTTTGATATTTCTCGTTGAACGGATTATAGTTATGGTAATTGAAGCAAAGATTAGAGTGATTTCAATTGTAATGAAATAACGTAGAGTTTACTTTCAGGTTGGAACATATGCATTTGTCAAAACTAATGGAGGGATTTATGTAGCTTATGTTGGTGAGTTGAATAAATGTTAATAAAATATATGTATTTTTAAATGATGTTATTGCAAAAATACGTAAATATGATTGATATTATGTTTTGTATATTTTTTTTTTTATTTTTTTCTTTTTTTTTTATTTTTTTTTTTTTTTTTGAACTTTTTAACTACTATACTTTTATTCGTTTATAGGTGCATTTTTGTTAGCCCTTCTTTGCTTAGGACGCAGTATTTATTATTGCACAATGAAGATCAGTCTAATAGAAGGTCCTATGTAGTTGTTCCAGAAACTATCGATGATTAGAATATGAAAATCGATTCTTTTAACATCATTACTGTATAATCTATATCGTATAATATAAATCAAATATTTATAGTAACATGACATTAGTCCTTGTAGGACCAAGGTGATATCTTTATGCATGTAAATGTATGCCTATGTATGCATGCGTGCTACTAATGACGAATACGCGTATACTTACACATGCATATACATGCAAATATGTTATAACAAAGAGAAAGTGAATCAACCTAAGTAATACTTCTTGCATGCAACTATATGAAATGAAAATATATTAGGAATTAAAGAGGGTTTGTGGTGTTCGATGAAGCGTTCCTCTGCATTTTTATATATATAAATCTGTATAAGCGTAGGAACTTAACACGATGACTCATTTATTTTGTTTTTATATTCGTAATAATTATGTCATAAATGCTTTGTACATGTATATCTTTGTGATATCTATATAAGATTCACATAGATTATCCGTTGTATTTATTCCAGTTATATGCTGATATACGTGCATGAGACACTAATAAAAATTATGTTTTCAAACTTATGTTCATATTTACGTATAAATATCTGTATCAAGCTGAATAAACATATGATTAAAAAATTCTTTACTGATATGATACGACTTCAATTCAATAACTATACACATTTTCCAATTGACAATGCTTACAAATCATAATATTTAAATGTCATAATTTTATTTTTACAAAATATTTTATTACATTACGTTTGTAATGAAAAGGAAACTAAAATATAAGTATATGCGATACTCTGTGACTCGGACGAATATAAAAGAATACATAATTTTTTATCTATAGTATATATATATATATATATATATATATATATATATATATATATATATATATATAGATATATATATTATTAATTTTATATATATTATTAATTTTAGATAATATGTATTATTAATTTTAGAAAAATAATATACCCAATAGAGATATTATCAATTTCTTTTAATTATACTTTGATACAGTGTATTGGATCTATTGTTCTAAAAAGAAAGTGTACAGTATAATGACCTTTGTTATCAAACTAATGCATTACAATGTCCTAAAGTCATATCTGTTACGAGAAGATTAAATGGACGTATGTATTGTGCATATATTATTTTAACGATTTACCAACGTAAATTTTATTTTATTTAAGTGTATTCATTTTATATTAAATATATAATTATTACAAACGATATTCTATATAAAGGAAGCATGAGGATATTTAAAATAAAATATCTTATTCTACTAGACAATAAAATTCATAAGATTGAATGCGATTGATATTAATTGAAATTAATCATTGTAATGAAACTTTTTCAAGCCGTTAAATTTAAATTGTAAGAACTAATGAAAGTTAATGACAATAATATATATATATGTATATCGTAAAATATATTTTTAAAAAAGAACATTAATGTTTACAAGAATTTAATTCATTAAATATAGATTATTATTTATATATATATATATATATATATATATATATATATATATATATTTTTATATTTATTATTTTTTAATTGAAATTTATTTTCTTCGTATAGAAAAAAATCGGCTTTATATAAATGCGACGTAATGATTGGTCAATAGTACGACATATTGGTTATACAAAATGCGCCTTAAGCTTTCTCTTGTAGAAATTAAAAATTCTCTTTCTCTTCCTCTCTCTCTTTCTCTCTCTCTTGGTTATGTGTAGTCTATGAGAATATGGCGGTAGCGACATGTTGCTGACAACTTGATATGGGATGGGCGTCATTTTAAACGAATATAGCTCTTTTTTTCTCAATAGTGATAATGAATACTGATATCACGGCAAATAAATATGGCGATCAATTAATGTTAAAATCGTTTACCTTAACGGATCGACAGGTTTCATCGAAATTTATAAAGAGAAAGTGTTCACTTTGTTACGTCGGCCTGTCAATAGTTAAATCTCGTGGTATAGATATCGTGTTGTTTAGGGTTTAACATTTTAAAGACATAATTTCGATAATATAGTGCACTTCATAAATGTAAAAATGGCCCGAGAATATGATCATTTATTTAAGCTGTTGATGATAGGAGATAGCGGTAATTATCTATATATATATATGTATAAATTTTATAATACTTGGATATATAAAACAATGTAATTATATACATATATATATATATATATGTATATATATATATATATGTGTATGATTAACAGTTGATCAAACATTACGAACTTTTTTGTCGTACGAATGAATAAAAAAAATTGATAAATAATATTATCGCGATACGATATTACTATTGATTCAAAGTTTATGGAGCATATAGGTTTAATTTTTTTACAAAATTCATTTACAACGCACAAAAGATAAATTTTTATTTTGTTCATATTATAGGAAAAAAAAAAAAAAAAAAAAAAAAAAAGAATTAAAATTTATTAAAAATAAAATATATTTATATTAAAATAATTGAAAAGTAAAGAAATAATTGAGTAGAGTACAAATAGTTATTTCTTATTCAGTATGTTATTAATTGTTGGATACTTAAGATGATGGTGCAAAGTCAATGTCATTTCTTGCTAATGTAAAATATGTCATTATGTATGATTACATATATACATGATATTATGTCACCATTTATTAAAATATTGTGTGTGTAATTGCATAATCATATATTAAATTGCCAAGAGATTGATTTTAATTAATTGTATAATATATTTTTATTGATAAATAATTTGTATCTCTGTTTTCACTTGTCCTTCAATAATGTATATGTTCTTTTTTCTGTTTTTCTTTTTCTTTTTTAAGGAGTAGGCAAGAGTTCTCTTCTCCTGAGATTTGCAGACAATACTTTCAATGGCAGTTATATAACTACGATAGGAGTGGATTTTAAAATACAAACTGTAGAGGTAGATGGTGAGAGAGTAAAGCTGCAAATTTGGGATACGGCTGGACAGGAACGATTTCGGACAATAACTTCAACTTACTATAGGGGAACTCATGGCGTTATAGTTGTATACGATGTGACCAGTGGTGACTCATTTGCAAATGTTAAACGGTGGTTGCACGAAATAGAGGAAAATTGTGACGTTGTTAACAGGGTACTTGTAGGAAATAAGAACGATGCGCCTAATCAGAAAGTAGTGCTTACGGAAGATGCACAAAGGTTTGCCAATCAAATGGGAATTCAATTATTTGAAACATCTGCCAAGGATAATATCAATGTCGAAGAGGTATTATCAATTTTTTTTTCAAGCTCACCTTAAACATATTTTTCAATTTTATTTATAAAATTATGTAATATATTCATATTGTTTTTAGATGTTTATGGCAATAACGCGACAAGTATTACGGACCAAAAGAGAACGGAATGAGCGTCAAGCTATACAAACGAACGAAACAGTTAATTTGAGAAAAAATACAAAACAGCATAGGAAAAAATGTTGTTAACAGTACCGCAAAAAAAGTGAAAACTGTTAATAATATTATTTTATACAATAATAGGATAGAGAGAAAAAGAGAAAGAGAGAAAGAGAGAGAGAGAGAGAGAGAGAGAGAGAGAGAGAGAGAGAGAGAGAGAGAGAGAATAAAACAGCGAGCACGTGTTCGTAAATTGGCGAACATGAGATGCCATACACCTTGATATTTTCTAAAAACCACTAAGTTTTCTATCACGATTATGAAATTTAAGATTGCTTCCTAATGAAAGTTTACTTTGAACTATATCCATATTCAAAGAAATCTGAAATCTCATGAGCGTATATAGCTTATTCAGCCAAAGTGACTTTGTATGGTATTCTGTACTTTTTATTCGGTACAAGGATACTATTTGACGCTGTAATAAGAACAAAGTTTATTTATTTTGTAACATCTATAGAGGAAAATATGAGTGAAGTAGATAAAGTGAAAACTTTTGTTCCTCTTTAACATTCCTTGGAACATCTGGCATTTCTGGGAAAAAAAAAGGAAAAAAAAAGGAAAAAAAAAAAAATAAAAATAAATAGAAAAAGAAAAAAGGAAAAAAGGAAAGAAACAAAAAGAAAAACTACACTTAACAAAATCAAGAAATATAAGTTCTGTATAAAGATTGATTTATCATTTTATTGGCTGAGATAATTGTGTTTTATAAAGCAGGTTCGATTTTTTAATAATGTTCAGAGAACATAGTTATCTCTTATATAATATGTTACTCCTTAATTCTAGAAAATGTTGTTTAACGAAGTATCAATGATTTTCAAATGATTTGCTTCAAATATACAGTTTTAAAGATCGGTAATCATTTCTTTAAATTAATCCAAATATTTGAATTATCATTCGCATGAATTGTCATGCCGCACAAAGAGAATAGCTATACGAAGCAAAAGTTTGAACGTTTACATTAATTTGATATTTCGTATTCCATCTAAACCACAATAAAACACATAAAGCCAATTCGAATGTGTATACTGAGAAAAGAAGCTTATTACAAATATTATCATCCTCACACAAACTTTTAATTTCAAAGTTGTAATATTGTTTTATAGTATTTAGTTGCTTACTTTGCAGTTATTTTTAACTGTATGCTACAAAAATAATGAAAAATACGAGTGTAAAATGTTGCTTGGAAGAATCCAAGAATTATTATTCGTTTGTATTTATAAAAATGAAATAAGATTGCATGCAAATTCGGAGTAATAGGAAATTGTGTAAAAATCGATGACTCACTAGAATGCCCATTATTTATTTGTTTTTTTTTTCTTTTTTTCTTTTCTTTCTTTTTTTTTTTTTTTTTAAATTTCTCATATTATTTTTCGCGTGTTAATTTATTGACGTCATTGCTAAAAAAAAATTATTAATCGAAAAAAATTATGTCTATTTTGCTTTGGTGTGTGATTTTATGTGAACTTTTTATATCAACAATGAATTATTTATAATCTAGTCTTCTTATAAAAGTGTGTCCCATTTCGTCAAAAAGCACAAAAAAAGGAAAGAATGAAAATGGCGTCATTGAATTAATATTATTTAGCGAATATTTTACATTGCGAAATAGTATTATTTTAAAACGATATATTTT
>NC_060959.1:9476406-9483906 GCF_910589235.1 Vespa crabro
ACGACGGAACGAGTGATCAAAAGTAAGCCATGAGAAAGTTTTCCCTTCTCTATATATATGCGGAACTACTATGTTATTATATTTTTTTTTTAAAGTGCAAAGACTTTTCTCATGCGAGAATGATAGAAAGAGAGAGAGAGAGAGAGAGAGAGAGAGAGAGAGAGAGAGAAATAGTCATGCCGTGTACGCGATCCTCTTGAACGGTCCTTTTCTCCGTCGGTATGTCAGATTCCGAAAGAGTAACGGATAATATCTTTCACCCCATTTACTTACCTTTCTTATTCTTTTCTCTTTTTTTTTTTTTTTCTTTTTCTTCCTCTTCTTCCTCTTTTTCTTCATCTTTTCTCATTCCGTCTTTCGTCATCAATTTATATCTATATATTTCATATTTCCCCATTTTCTTTTCTTTTCTTTTCTGTTTTTTATCGTGACTTAGGCCAAATGAATTTCCTCGGAAGAGAACATTGATCGTTCTGTTCGAGGATCCGCGTGCGAAAGAAGAGGAGAGAGATTGAGAGAGAGAGAGAATGAAAGGGGACGAGAGAAGGAAAGAGAGAGAGAGGGAAAAGAAAAACAAAAAGAAAGAAATAAAAAGAGAGCGAGAGAGAGAGAGAGAGAGAGAGAGGCGCGTCAAAACACGATGTGTGTGTCGCGCGGGATTGATTTTCTTGGTGGCCCCATGGCGCCATCGTTATCGACCTGACAACGTTCTCTCGCTGACCCTTCGTTTTTCGCCTTTCCTCGTCTCGGCTAGCTCGACTATGCTCTTCTCGCGGCCTCTTTTCCGAGGCCGAGCGTCGCACCCGTCACACGATCCTTCTTCTTCTTCTTTTTCTTCTTTTTCTTCTTCTATTACTGTTACTACTACTACTACTACTACACTACCAACTTCTACAACTACTACTTTTACTACTATTGCTTCTATTACTTTTACTACTACTTTTACTACTATTACTTCTATTACTACTATTACTATTACTACTACTACTACTATTACTATTATTATTACTACTACTATTATTATTATTGCTTCTCTTTCTTCCTTGGTTTTTCCTTCTTCAACTTCTTCTTCCCCTTCAACTTTTTCTTCTTCAACATCTTCCTTTTCAACCTTTCTTCAATTTCCCTTTTAGCTCCTTCTTCTTTTTCTTCTTCTTCTTCTTCTTCTTCATCTTCATCTTCAACTTCTTCCTTTTCAACTTTTCTTCAATTTCCCTTTTAGCTCCTTCTTCTTTTTCCTCTTCTTCTCCTACAACTTCTTTAGCTTCTTCCCCATATTCGACTTCTTTAGATTCTTCTACTTCTACTTCATCCTCTTCAACTTCTTCTTCCAATTCAACCGTTCTCTTCCTTATTTTCCTTTTCAGCTTCTTCTTCTTATTCAACTTCTTCCCTTTTCAGCCTCTTCTTCGGGTTCTTCTTCATCAGTTTTTTCTTCATGCTTCATTTTCTTCTTCTTCAATTTCTTATTCTAGAAAAGAGAGCCTTTTCCAAGCACGCGAGCGACCTCGTTTCATTCGAGGTCGAGGAACGGAATCGTCTCGAGGACGTTGCTTCTTATCGTCGTCGTTATTTTCATTGTCGTTCTCGTAGTCGTAGTCGTGGCAGGCTCGAAAATTCGCGTCTGGACGCAGCGAGCGAACGAGAGCGAGCGAGCGAGCGAGCGAACGAGCGATCGATCGATCGAGCGACGAACAGCTGACCGAGCGCGGTCACGCGTCCGCCCGCTACCGCCGCCGCCGCCGCCGCCGCCGCCGCCGCTGCCGTCGCTGCTGCCTTCGCCACTGCCGCCCCCGCCGCTACAACTGTGCCGCAACTGTACCGCAACCGGACAGATCGACCGTTTCTCCTTTCTCGTAAGGATAGATCGATCGTTTTGAAATTTTTTAAATGTTACTGATTACATACTTTCAATAGTCTTTTTTCGAGGATAAAAAAATATTTTCGAGGATGAACAGAAAGAGGTTGCGGTGGTGGTGGTTGTTGTAATAGTGGAGATGTAAAAGAAGAAGAAGAAAATGATGATGATGATGATGATGATGATGATGATATGCTCGATTCACGTGTCGTTGTTCCTAATAATAACCGAGAAAATTTCGTTCGAGCCGAGAAAATTTCGTTCGAGCCGAGAAAAGGTCGCCACGTAGATTTTATATATATATATATATTTATTATGTTATGTACTTACTACCGACCGACAAACCAAATCGCTAGCCAACTACGTTCCCAATCCTCGTATGCTGCGACGTTATGGCCTTTTGCCAACGTACAGCATGATTCCATCTCTTTATTTATTTATTTATTTATTTTATTTTATTTTATTTTTTTGTCCTCTTTCTTTTTTTCTCACTTTCTATCGTAATTCTTCCTCGTATTTATAAATACTATTACAAAAGATTCGCCTCTTGCTCCTCCTCCTCTTCCTCCTCCTCCTCTTCCATCCTCTTTATTCCCGAGAATAAATCGGATCCCAGGTCGGTATGAAGATATAATTCGAAATGTCTTCTCGATTATCCCTTCTTTAATATTCTTCGATAATATTCATCTATCGGGATATTGATAATTGGAAAATTCTATTATCATACATATATCATATTTTTTATTTACGTATCGTCATGATACTTTTTCTTTTCCTTTCCTTTTCTTTTCTTTTTCTTTTTTTTTTTTTTGGAATTATTATGGTTATTAAAGTACTGTCGATTATTGTTCAATTAATATTCAAATATTAATCGTTAACCGATTCATATAACCCATAATATATAAAACTGGGGGTTTAATAATATTCATCGTTTATCTACTATTCGTAAGAAATAAGAAAGAAAGAGATAGAGATAGAAAGGAAGAATGTTAAAATGTGTGTCTCATCATAGGATCGAAACACGTATGTCCACGAACAAAACCGATTTCAGAAGTGAAATTCATTTCGTTCGTTCATTTCGTTCGTTCATTCCTTCGTTCATTCCTTCGTTCATTCCTTCGTTCATTTGTTTCTTTCGTTTATAATATAACAAAGTATTAATCTTTAGTCATGTAGTAATGTTAGAACGGAGAGCGTCATTTTCGTTTGGTTCTTTAGACACGATCGACCATTGTTGGCACACTCCGTTAGATTCTACGAATTACTTATACGCATACCGATGCGTAGTAGTAGTATAAAACGATAATTATAGTAAAATGAAGGTTATATTTATTATGTGAGAAGGAATAATACATAACCCATTATTCCGTAATCGTAGTCTTTCTTATATATTAATAGAAAGTCATAATCTTAAAAATACGTAAAAAGAGGGAGAAGAGAAGAAACCAAATTTAGGAGGTACCTGCTTGGATGCACAGGTGGTACGGGTCAGGTCATTGACCCTTTACGGAGATTAGTGTGTGCTATTTCCGAGTACACTTTTGTATTCCTTTTTTTTTCACCTGTGTCTTTCTCTCCCTTTCTTTTTCTCTCTTTTTCTCTCTCTCCCTCTCTCTCTCTCTCCTCTTTCGAGCCACGCGACCATACCTGATTACTGAGAATAATAGAGGGAGAGAGAAAGAGGGAGAAAAGGGTGCTGAAGAAGAAAAGAAATACCTGCAGCGACCCTTAAAACGGCCATTTCTGATCTTTTTAACACAACTACAGTAATATATGGCGTTTCAAAAATGAAGATAAAAATTATGTTGCTCCTACTATTTCTTTTTCTTTTTTCTTCTTATTCTTCTTTTCTGCATCGTCTTCTTCTTTTTCTTTCGTCTTTCGTTAATTAATTATATTCAAACGTAGATATTCTTTTTAATTAATAAACGGTGTTGATCGTATATCCGAGAAAATAATCAATGAACGTTTTCTCTCGAAATAAGTTTTATAAAATGGAACAAAGACCTTTCTATCTTCGTTAGTTTTACGATTCGATGCAAAAGGACAGAAAGGAAAAAAAAAAAAATCATAAAAATGAAAAAGAAAAATTAGTTTAAGACGTATCGAAAGAAGATTAATTATCGATCTTTAAAAAGTCTCTGAGTCCTTAACAATAATAACGTATTTATACTAATTAATTGTTTATATATCAAAAACATTGTCGATGCTTTTTATCGGGATCGCAATCATTACTGTTACTACGAATCAATTACAACAACGTTGTCGGTTGCCCAACGATCGCGACACTGTTGTTTCGTTTGATTATTGATGAAAAAAAAATTTGCATAAAAAGTGCATGCATAAGTAAACAAGTAATTATTATATTATAATTATTACAAAACAGAGCCGTTGGATCGCGAAATATGCAGGTCGATGTGCTGCTGCCATTTTTCTTCTTCGATGTATGATCTCCTTTTTATCTCTCTCTCTCTTTCTTTCTTTCCTTCTTTCTTTCTTTTTTTGTTTTTTCTGTCTCTGCGGGTTCCATTGTCATTGTTATCGCGGTCGTAATTAAGCGCAAGGGCTGGCGCACAACGTGCGACACGAGTGTGTAAGGTTTCGACGCCGCCCGTTGTCAGTTCTCTTCCGCGTCGTATTCACATTGCTTTATGCTATCTTACATAATTGAAATGTTCGAATGTGGCGTCATCGTTCGCGCTGGCGTAATGCTTACATTTCTTTTTTTCTTTTTTTCTCTCTCTGTCTCTCTCTCTGTCTCTCTCTCTCTCTCTCTCTCTCTCTGTCTTTCTATCTTTTGCAACGAGCATATTTTTGACATTATACAAAATAGCTAAGAGTATTCTCTTCGATACATGGAAAGGAACTCTTTTTTTCCATTCTTTTTTGTTTTGTTTTTGTTGCGATTTTGTATGTCACGATATCTTGAATATCACGATAAATCGAAGGCAAACATATTTTTTCTATTCATTTACACGTATCTAACGTTTACCTAAATCTATATATCTAACGGTTATTATATACATACCTAAATGTTTTTCTGTATCTACAGTTTTTTCTGGTTTGTTTTTGGTTCTTTTAATACTTAATAATTTAATTTAATTTATATAAGTAATTTATATAATAATATATATATATATATAATAATTTAATATAAGTAATTTATTTTTTCCTACGTTGCATGAAGCAATTATTTTATATAATAATAATAATAATAATAATAATAATAATAATAATAATAATAATAATAATAATAATAATAATAGCATAACAATGTATATTTAAATGATGCTTACGAAAGTACGAGGACGATTATTAGCATTTTATCGTAGGAAATTATTGCATAAGGCAATCATCGAAAAAAATAGATCGGACGATTATATTTATTTATATATTTGTTTATCATTTTTTTTTTCTGCTTTGTATTCTCGACGATCGACAACGACGCTCGACTAGCACCTTCTCTCTAACAGACTCACGCTTGTTTATTACGCGGTTATAGAATCGTCGTGAGCGGTAACTCGAGGTCATTTCGAGGTTAAGTTATACGTTGACTTCTATTCCGTTGATAGTGTTGTTCTCGTGGCCAATATAGAAATGTTGCTCGCGCTTATGTGTTAGTCAATATGGAAATTGCATTGCGCCCTGTTTCTGTTGGTTGTTGCGTCTTACAAAATATGGTGTGTATCTGTATATTAGTGTGTATCCATGTATGTGTATGTGTACGGATATGCGGCGGGTGTGGTGCGCGTGCGAGCTCCTTGTTTGTTATATCCGCCTGTTAATATAACGCGAATGTGAATTTTCTTTCATGGATAAAATGTTTCTTCCTTCCTTTCTTTTTTCTTTTTTCTTTTTTCTTTCTCTTTTCTTTTTTCCTCGTGCCGAAACGAAAGCAGCAGTTTCACGTTCATGTATATATGTATATGGGATGGATCGAAAATTTTCTCAGTTTTCAATTGGAAAAGGAGAGAAGAACAATGTAAAGAAAAAGAAAAAAAAAAAAGAAAGAAAGAAAAAAGAAAAAAGAAAAAAGATTAGCCCGTAAAAATCTCGAGAAGGAATAATTAATTATTACAAATTATTTCGAAAAATTCTGAACCATCTTGTGTGTGTATATATACATACATATATATATATATATATATTTTTTTTTTTTCTCAATATAATTCGAAGATTCCTTTCGATGCAATTTATATATATATATATGTGCGTGTATGTGCGTATAAGTGTATATATATATATATATATATTTCTTCTATTTTAATACTTTTTCTCACACTCTTGTTTACGTTAACATAAAATACGACGGACATTCATCTTCATCGAAAAATAGAAAAAGAAAGTAAGAGAGAGGGAGAGAGAGAGAAAGAGAGAGAGAGAGAGAGAGAGAGAGAAGAGGAACATTTTGTTCACAAATAAGAAAGAAGGAAGAGGTGGAGAGGAGTAGACCGATAAACGCGTACTTTCGATCCTCCCTCTCTCTCACACACACACACACTCTTGATATCGATTTTCCATCGGCAAAAGACGAGGTAGCGGAGTGAAAGCTTCGAGAAAGAAGGGTAATAATTCTTCTTTCGCAAATATACGTTGGATACGGTCGAAGAAATACGCGAGATATACGTGTCGCTCGTCGATCTCTCGAAAACGTACTCCTTCTCTCTTCTTCTTTTCCTTTCTTCCTTTTCTTCTTTTTCTTCTTCTTCTTCTTCTTCTTCTACTACTACTACTTATGCTTCTTCTTCTTCTTCTTCTTCTTCTTCCTCTTCAAGGATATATCATGCTCCCTTGAACGTTTCCCAACTGACACACATTACAGGGTGATCCAAAAGTTCTTAAGAGATTTTCTTACAAATCAATTCTTATTTTTTTTTTTTTGCTTATACTTTTTTATTTTCTTTTTTATCGCTTTTTTTTTTTTAGATTTCGTAAAATTGTAAAATCCAATAGAAAACGGTATTGAACTTTTTAAGAAAATTTTTTTTGTCCTACCCTATATATATATATATATACATTTGATATGAACAGCACATATGTTTTTTATGTGTTTCGTCATAGATAGATTTCTCTTATGTTAGAAAACGTTTGCTCGCTCGACAAATACGAACGATTTGAATAAGGTCGTTGATGATAATAATTTGTCGAGGACAAATCTAAGCAATAAACTATGCTATTAGTATACGTAAATCGCGTATATGCGTTTCGTATTAACGTAACCCTAACAACGATCTCTTTAGTCATCTTTATGTGTATTATTCGTGTATGCGTACGCATTAAATATAAAATAGGACGGTTGGGTGAGAAGGGAGAGGGAGGATGATCTGGAAGGGGAGAAAACACAACTATAATAAAGTCACTCTTTAAGGAAATAGATCTGTAAATAGAACGTGGATATAATACTAGAAAATGTCGTTGTACGTGCTTACAAACATATGTATATACATACCTCTACGTACGTACATAGATACATATTTACGTACGATCTTTATGGATATAAAGAAAAGAAAAGAAAATGGATGAAACATTAATGCGAGAGAAGAAAAATGTGTAAAGCAATTTATGTAGTTATCTAAGTTTAAACCGCATATAAGGCCGTTTACAAATCGAAGCGATAAAGAATGATACGAAGAAGTTTCTTC
>NC_060959.1:9488906-9493906 GCF_910589235.1 Vespa crabro
CAAGAAGACGATATTTCATTAGTAGTAGTCGACTAAATCAATTCTCTGCAAGTACATATATATATGTATATACATATACATATATATATATATATATATATATATATATACATAGACGTAAATACATACATAGATACATAGGTACTAGTAAGCATTTGACGTTTCACGATTTACAATGGTTTTAGGTGCGGGCAGGTGTGGTCGTTCTAAAAAGGAAATCAAATCGTTTCGCTATCGGTCGATTGTTTCTACACGTATCTAATTTAACTTTCGATAATCCTTTCTCGCTATCCTATTTAAACTCTAACCTAGTAAATAGACTCGAATAGAAATTAAACTGAGAGATTTACGTTTCTTTTATAATAAAATTCAATCTCTCAATATATGTATACATAGGTATATCTCAAAATAGACTTTTTTTCTTTATCTTATTTCTATTTTTATTTTTATTACTTTTTATTTTTTTTTTTTTTTTGAACGAAACAAGAACGCGTCATTATTTCATATTGCCGACAAAATCAATTCTAACGTTTCAACTAAAAACATGACAAACATTCTATTAGTCTAACATCGATAATTACTTGAACGCTAATCATGTCACGTATAATTTTTCTAGTAGTCTCATAAATAAATATTAGAAGGTTATAGAACGTACAAATAACTGTACCATGGAATTTCGTGACGTTACATCGTATCGAATGAACTTGATGAAGATTCTATTGGACGATGAAGTTCCTAGAGAATTGTCCTAAACTCGTTAGTTCTCGAGAAGAGAAAGGAAAAAAGAAAAAAAAAGAAAAAAAAAAACAAACAAACAAAGATTTAGCCTGAAAAATGACTCGAAGAAGAGCTTTGGTGACTTTTTATTCTTTATTATTATTTTTCTTTTTCTTTCTTTCTTTTTTTTTTTTTTTTTTCTAAACTCACCTAGGAAGAAACTTTTGGTTCAGCCTGTGTCGCATTTTATCGAATAAATCAAGGATGAAATGGAATAAGAATAAATACATGTTTTTGGTCCGGTTACAGTCTGTAATTCGACATCGTCTCGTCGGATTTAACAGTGTAAGAATAAGAAAGAAATAAAGAAAAACAGACAGACAAACAGACAGAGACAGAGAGAGAGAGAGAGAGAGAGAGAGAGAGAGAGAGAGAGAGAGAGAGAGAGAGAGACAGAGAGACAGAGAGAGAGAATAAGATGGATGGATGGATGGATTAAGGGAAGGACAGACAGAAAAAGAGAGAAAAAGAAAAAGAGATAAAGGAGGAGGATAGTCTGCCGGGTCCCGTGGTGGCTGGTCGTCGTAGCTCATGGCTCATGGGCTCGCGTGGCTCTCCTCTCTCGGTGGATCACGGCTGGGTGGAGTGTAATAATAGAAGCAAACTCATTTGGCTTCTTGGCCAACTACATTTGGCTCGGCCGTCGTCCACTGTTCGTCGTTCTTCCACAGGTCGTGTCTGCCTGCTGCTGCTGCTGCTGCTGCTGCTACTACTGATGTTGCTGCTGCTGCTATTGGTACCTCTTACCTCTTGCCTCTCTCTCTCTCTCTCTCTGCCGTAGTTTCGGCACGGACGAGCAAATTTTTGTTGACTTTACGAAAGAATAAATAAACAAGCAAGCTGAGACATGCGCTCCTACGGTATCTATCCCTATTTTCCTCCTACCTACCTACCTACCTACCTACCTACCTACCTACCTACCTACCTACCTATCTATCTGTCTATCTATACATCCCACCCTTTCTTCTCCTCCATCACCATCCTCCATCTTTTTTTCTTTGCTTTTATTTTTTTTTCTTGTTTTTCTTTTTTTCCCTTCTTCTTCTTCTTTTCTTTTTTCTTTTTCTATTCTTCTTCTTCCTCTTCTTCTTCTTCTTCTTCGTTTTCTTCTTCGTCTTCGTCTTCGTCTTCGTCTACGTGTCTCCTTCGATTTTCTCTTTTAAGCTTAGCGCTTAACTTAAGTCTCTTTTTCTTCTTTCTTTTTTTTTTTTTTTTTTTTTTCTTAGTCTTCGTCTTCGTCTTCTTCCTCGCATACGACATACCACCGGCCCCCGGGCTTCTATTTTCGTCTTATGTACGATCGGTCGAAGACGACGGGCTCCTCTCAAGGGCCGTACCGGGCACACAACGACTATTGCCCGGTTTGACGGCAGTTAGGAGATGGTTTCCGTAGATGGTTTCCAAAGAAAAGAGATTGAAACGTTCAAGTTTTTCTTCTTTTTCTTCTGTTTTTCTTTTTTTCTTTTTGTTCTCTTTTTTTTTTTTTTTTTCTTTCTTTTTTACATACATATACGTAAGTACCTATGTACGGATAAAATCGCGAAAGGAACGATAAAGATCAGAGATCTCAAGGATATTTGTTGTATTTTTTTTTTTTTTTTATTTTTTTTTCTTTCTTTTCTTTTCTTTTCCTTTTCTTTCATCGATAGTATCGCGCAGATAAGAACATGAAGATTTTCGGATTTTTCTTTCTTTTTTTTTCCTTTTTTTTTTTCCTTTCTTTTGAAACGTTCAAGATCGACCGTATTTTCTTGCTCGATCGTGATCGTTTTTAGGATTGAACGTTCGTTCTTTATTTTTTTTGTTTCTTTTTATTTTATTCTTAAATTTTATTTCATTTTATTTTATTTTATTCTTAATGTTTAGTATACTTTATTCTTAAATGTTTAGTATCAGAGAAAGAATACTTCTTTTTTGTTAACGTAGACAAATCGTAGATCGATCGTTTGAAATTATCAATGTCGATCGTTTATCCATCAAAGATTATTTAAAGTTCGACGAAGGAAGAAAAATAAAAGTAGTAAAGTAATAACAGCGGAGACATGTTCGTTGAAGTCGTAGAAAATCTCTAAGGGAAATAAGAGTGTTATTAAGGTCTGACTTAGGTTGAACGAGAAAACCCAAAACCAGTGGATACGTGACTGTGTTAAAAGTTATGCGAACGAATTTATTTTCAAATTCTTTCGTTGAGTCAGAAATGTCAATATTTTTTTTTTCTTTTTTTTTTCTTTTTTTTTTTTTTTTAATCGAATTTTTTTCAATCGAACTTGCGAAGCCTCAGTAACGATGTTTTCTTTCCTCCACCTCCTCCTCCTCATCACTCTCCTCCTCCTCCTCTTCGTCGAATGTTTCAAAGATATTTTTTTTTACGTACATATGTATTCTCATTTTAACTTCATAAGCCGGCGACATTTCCAAGTGTTTCGCATTAACGAGTTTACGATTAGTATATGTTTATTATTTGTCTAAAACAAATTGATGCCAGTCAGAAGTAAAAGAGACAACCTGTAGCTAAACATATACGCAATAGCTTTGGTTATTTTTACAATGATCATTATAAAAAATGTCTGTTTGTTTGTCTTTCTATATGTTTGTCTGACTTCTGTCAGGAACAACGTAGATATATATTTGTTTATACCATATTACACTATGTATATCTCGATATAATTATTTCAACTTCTTACTACACGTCCAAGAAAACGACTATCCAAGAGTCCATGGCATGCCTCATTTACCAACGATGCAATAAGCATTGTTAGTTTTTAGTCGTCCATTAAGACAAACTATATGATAAATATTTCAATGTTTTACGAAAGTATTTACATAAAATCTAATATACATGTTTATATATGTAACAGTTGATATTGCAAAATTTAACAAAGTTATACCTTTAATTTCGTATTAAATGTCTCATGCCAAGGAACAAAAGTTATTTCACTCTTGGCAATAATTATTAAAGCATATATATATATATATATATATGCATATAATTAATAATAACAATAATAAATTAGGATATAGAAAATTAAATCAAACAAAAAATGGAATTAAATGAATGTAAAAAAAATTTAGAGGATATCTATTGAAATTAAATAATTAAGGATATAAGTTATACGATTAAAAGATAAAATATGTTATATATTACGTGTGTATCGAATAAAAAATAAAAAGAAATATATATACATATATATATATATATATATATATATATGTACATACATACATACATACATACATACTTGGAACGTTAATTCTAGCTCTTATGTATGTGTATTGGTATTTTCTAAGCCGTGTGACCGATTTAATCGTCAAATACTTTGCAATCTCGGTTAGTTCGTGTTAGAGGGTTTTCTATCTAAATATCTAACTATCTAACTATCTATCTATCTATCTATAGGTGTTTCTCTCTCTCTCTCTCTCTCTCTCTCTCTCTCTCTTTTTCTTTCTTCCTTTCTTTTGCATATGGTAGTGTGTTGAGCACGCGCACAAATAAATTGATGATTTGGGGTAGGCGGTCAGGAAATTAAAACCCTCAATTAGCGCAACCTTGTAACCGCGTAGGGGTGGTAAGTTCCTTTTGCTAAGAGAGGGAGAGAGAGAGAGAGAGAGAGAGAGAGAGAGAGAGAGAGAAGAGAGAGATCGATACACGAACAGCAGAGATGTGCGCGAGCAAGTTAGGTACGTTCGGCTTCTTGTTCGACATCATTCGATATAACTTCGACTGGAATTGCTTACTTATCCAATTGCAATTCGAATCATTTGATAAAACGGATTAATAATCGTACGTACGTACGTACATGTGTATATCGAGGGAAGGAAAAAAAAAAACAAGTTTTGAAAGATATAATATACGATTGATCGTAAAATTCTCTCTCTCTCTCTCTCTTTTTTATTTACTGTTTTCTTTTTGTTTTTCTATTTTTTTTTCTTTTTTTTTTCTTTTTCTTTTAGGATAAAATTAATATGCTATTTTTGGGTGTTGGCGAAAGTATTCCGAGTGCGATGAGAAATATAATACTTTCATTATGAAAGAATATATGTATTATTTATTTTTGATTTATTTTTTTTATTTATTTATATATATATATATATATATATATATATATATTTCTTTTTTTGTTTTTTTTTGTTTTTTTTTTGTTTTTTTTTTTACGTAGATAGTCTATAAATATCATCGAAATATTATTGAACGATTGATGAGACGCGATGGTATAGTCATTTCA
>NC_060959.1:9503906-9513906 GCF_910589235.1 Vespa crabro
TTGCATCATTTATTTGAGATACTCGAAGCGAATGTTTTCTCGACGTTAGGAGGAAAAAAATTTTTTGAATTAAAAGAAACGGAATTAAAAGAAATAGCGTGCTCGCAAAAAGCACGTACATATTTAGCTAAATAATTGAAAGGAAAAGAAAGTTAAAAAAATTGAAAAAAAAAAAAAAAAAAAAAGAAAAAAAATAAATAAATAAAAAGAAATAAAGTAAAAGAAAAAAAAAAAAGAAAAAGAACAAAACAAAACAAAAAAAGAAGTAAGAAATAGCATCTCTGTTAAAAGTATGTAGATACTTAATCGTACGTACATAAATACGTACGTACGTACGTAAATTCGGCGGAGTGATTAAATTCATGATCCATGGTTCTTGCGACGTCGTACGACTTTAAGATATTCAATGTGTACGCGAAACGACAATTTGCTGTCTTCTTCTTTTGCATTCGAAATAAAACGACGTGAAAGATCTTTTTTTTTCTTGCCGTAATTTTTTTTGTTTTGTTTCGTCTTCTTTTTATATATTTTTAATACATTCGTGCGTATAAAACGATGATAAAGCGTTAACAATAACAACGTGTCGTATTCATCGTTTATATAAAAAAAAAAAAAAAAAAAAAAAGAAAAAAAAAAACAAATATATACGAATTTATATTCATATTAATTTTCAAATAATATACGATGATGATCGATCGATGAAATATTTAAACCGAGGGAGGAGAAAAAAAAAAGAAAAGAAAAAAGAAATTCTATATAGCAAGGATATTTATTTTCAACTATCGGGGCGAATGGGGGGATTGGAGATTGAGAGGAGGGTAGTTTGGTGGATATCCCATTACGGACAGGTTTATTGTATCGTACGACGTGTTTGTATGTCGAAGTTGAGAAACGCTGTTGAAAAGAAAAGTTTTTGCATATGACCGATCGTTGACCGGAATTCTGATCGAATGGAAATTCTTGTTTTTTTTTTTTTTCTTTTTCTTTTTCTTCTTCTTCTTCTTCTTCTTCTTCTTTTTTTTTTTTTTTAAATGCTAGGTACATTTAAATTACATACAATAATGTTAAAATCACTGTGACCGAAGTATCGAAAGGTTGAGACTGAATTGAATATATGTATATGTATGTCGATTGAACTTTTTACGGGAAGAAACTTATCTACTTTTATTTTTTTTTTCTTCTTTTTCTTCTCTCTCTCTCTCTCTCTCTCTCTCTCTCTATCTCTTTTTCTCTCTCTCTCTCTCTCTCTGTCTCTCTCTCTCTCTCTCTCCCGTCCACTCTTTTCTACGAAATTCTTTCTCGATCGATTTAATGAACTTATTCCTACATTTTATCGTATCTCTACGTGTTTTATCAAGTTTCTTTTTTTCCTTTCTCTTCTTTTTACTCTTCTTTTTCTTCCCCTCGAATCATTTTAATCATATCAACGTTTTACGTCAAAGAAGAGAAACGAAGTTCGACGTTCGAGATCTTTTTTATCGGTCTTCTTTTCTTTTTCCGAGAAAAAAAAAAGGAAAGAAAAAAGAAAAGAAAGAAAGAAAGAAAAAAGAAATAAAGGAGCGTCAAATTCGCATACGTGAAATATTCTCGTTGGGTAGGGGATAGGTGGAGAGGGGTTAGGAGGAGATAGGAGAGGGTAAAAACCGATACGTGTTACGTACAATACCGTGTCGACAAATCGAAGAATCATTTATCCTCGAGAATGGATTAATTTTTTTTCTCTTCTTCTTCTTCTTCGTCCTCTTGTTTTTTTTGCTCTCTTCCCCCTCCCCCCCCCCCTCTCATCCCACCCATCCTACCGATCGAATCGTGATATCGATTCTTGTCGCGATAGGGGGAATGAAGAAAAAAAAAAAAAAAAAATAAAAAAATAAAAAGAAGAGAAAGATAACGAATTATTTTAGAAATACGAAGATACGCAATCACTTTTTTGATCTCTTTTTTCTTCCTTTTTTATTATTTATTTTTCTTTTTCTTTTTTCTTTTTTTTCCTTACTTTTTTTTTTTTTTTTTTTTTTTTCTTTTTGTTGAATAGATTCATTATAGTTTCATACATAGTAGCTGGCCAGTAGCAGTTAGCTTTGGCCGGGACAAAGAATAAGAAGATAAATAAATTAGATGAAAATTCGTTGCAACAAAGTTTCATTCGTCGACGAATAAATCATGTTTCTCAATCAGGTTCTAAAATATATCTATGATTAAAAATTTTTTTCTCCATCTCACTCTCCTCCCCCCCCCCTCTCTCTTTATACATACATATATATATATACATGCATACATACATACATATATATATATATATATGTATATATATGAATGTGTATGTATAGATTGATAATTTCGAAGAATCATTTTTCGCCAAGGATAGAGATTATATTTTGTACTAGGGCGAGTCCGAGGGTGCGACTGGTTGAAGATTGGACGAATTGGGTCGATAAGAGAGAAAGGTGTGCTCTCTATATAGATAGATAAAGATGGAGAGAGAGATAGGAAGACAGAGAGAAAGAGAGAGAGAGAGAGAGAGAGAGAGAGAGAGAGAGAGAGACAGAGACAAAGACAGAGGGAAAGAGAGAGGGAAAGAGAGAACATTATCAATCCATTCTATCATCTCTCTTTCTCTCTCCCCCCTCTCTCTTTCTCTCTGTCGGAGATGGCAGCATCCATCGCACGTTGGGGAAACACAAACGGGCCTTCAATGTCGACCTACGATGCTCGACTAAGCCACGTTCTCGACGATGGTTCTTCATCCTGCGACGCCTACTCTCTCTCTCTCTCTCTCTCTCTCTGTCTCTCTCTCTCTCTCTCTCTCTCTCTCTCTCTCTCTCTTTCTACCCACCCTGTCTCTCGCTGATCGATACGTTCGCGCCAGCGCGTTGCTAAAAGTCTCGCCTTGTCTCTTCCTCTTTTTTCCCCTCTTTCTCCTGCTCCACCTCTTCCTCATATATCTCACCCTTCTCTTTCTCCTCCTCTTCCTCTTCTTCCTCCTCTTCACTCTACTCTTTCTCCTCCTCCACCTCTTCCTTTTCGAGCCTCGTTTCTCTCGCTGCTGTGTTACTTGCTACCCTCTACTACTGGTGCACGCCATCCTATCAACCAACAACGTAGAAAGATATATATATATATATATATATATATATATATATATAGAAAGAGAAAGAGAGAGAGAGAGAGAGAGAAAGAGAAAATACGAATTCTGAAGGGCGATGTGCTTCACTGTTTTCTAGCATTTTTCAACCCTTCAGGGTCATACCATTTATCTATCTATATATGTGTATATATGTATGTATGTGTGTGTGTGTGTGTGTGTGTGTGTGTGTGTGTGTGTGTGTACACATATATACATATTAGTTAATTATAAATTAAGGGCCAATTGAATATCTAGTTTGTTAGGACCAATAGAAATAATATATATATATATAGGAAGTTACATTATTTCCTATATTGTCAAATATTTTTTAAGGATACGAAATAAAATATCTGATTTTTCGATTGTCAAGTCATAAGTTTAATTATTTTTTATTAGTTCTTTTTTTTCGTTTTTTGTTTTGTTTTTTTTTTTTTTGTTTTTATGGAATACCTTTTTTCTTTTCTTTTTTTTAATCAGTGATCGATTAAGAAAAAATTTATTAGACACGTACGTATCTTATGCTATAGTAATAGTATGTTTCTATTTTTCTTTTACATTTTTCTAATAAAAGAAATTTCTTTATTCGTTATTGTAATTAATATTTTAGTTACTAATTAACTTGTGAAGTATTATTATTCTAGTGAATTTTTACGAGCGGATACTAACACGCTACCTTGATAGAGTTTTCTATATATGTCTTTTTTATTACCGATTATTATCAATTATCCGTGCATAATTATTAATCGTGATATTTATAAAATATTGGAACTTAATTAATTTTTATTTACTCATTTATCGATCGAATATATATATTCCGTTTTCAAATTTCTTTCTTTTTTTTTTTTTTTTTTTCTTTTAAATATCTCACGTAAAATTATCGACGAAAGATTTCTGTAAATTTTCCTATTTGAAATTATTTACGCGTTGATTGGAGTTTCAATTTCTCTCTCTCTCTCTCTCTCTCTCTCTCGCTCTCTTTTTGCTTGTCTTTTTCCCCTTTGTTTTTTTTTTTTTTTTTAAACTCCGAATGTTATATACACATATGTACTTACCGTATGTATAATACGTTCATGAAGAATGGATGCTCATTTTCAGATATACGAAGAGCACATATATATATATATATATATGTGTACATGTATATATATATATATACATGTACACATACATGCATATATACACATATACACGCTTTTATATATATATATATATATATGTATATGTATTTATACACCGTTGAAAGTAACATATCGAGGATCGTAAACGTGTTCGGTTCATCGAAAACACACATTATTTCACAAGCTAAAGGGTTAATCAGATAAAAAAGAAAAACTGAGTAATTTTATACTCGTCGAGGTCAATGGGGTTCGCGAGTGCTTTGTCACGTCGACGACACTCTCTTCCGGTCTTCTCTCTCTCTCTCTCTCTCTCTCTCTCTCTCTCTCTCTTTCTCCCACCCTCTTCCTCCCTCTCATTCTCTTTATTCTTTTTGTTTTTTTTCGTTCGTTTCGACGTACATGTAAAAGGATAATTAACGTTTTGGCTTTAGTTCATCACCGATGGACATTCATTTTTAACATCGAGCCATTCATTTCGTTTATTTTCTCTTTTTATCTCTTTATTTATTTATTTATTTATTTACTTACTTACTTACTTACTTACTTACTTACTTACTTACTTACTTATTTGTTTATCATTTTCTTTATCCTTTTATTTTGTCACATTTTTTTGTACGTACACACAATTGTACGTTACTTGTACATTACGTTGATTGGGTCCGTGTGCTTCGTGCATTTTTCATTTTTCTCCTTTCATTGTTCTTTGTTTGTTGTTGTTATTGTTGTTGTCGTTATTGTTGTTGTTTTAGTTGTTGTTTTTCGCAACGCGCAGGACCCAGTATAACTGTGTATATTTTATAGCAAACAATAACGTATTATTAAAAATTTTTCTCTCTCTTTTTCTCTCACTTTCACTTTTTCTTTCTTCCTCTCTCTCTCTCTCTCTCTCTCTCTCTCTCTCTCTTTCTTTCTCTGTCTCTCTCTTACGTAAAGAGTAGACAGACATACGATTGCATTTCGTATCAAAGCTTCTCGTTTTCCAATATTCTTTTTCGCTTACTATCGAAAGAGGCTGACCGGATCAAAGGATCTTTGGTCTTTGCATACGCAGGATATTGAAAAGAAAAAAGAAAAAGAAAAATGAAAGAAAAGAAATGGCAAAATAAAGGAGGAAGCAGGAAAAGTATTAAAAAAGCTAAAAGTTATTAAACTTTCGTTAAAGAGAAAAAAAGAGATAGATAGATAGATAGATAGATAAATAGATAGATAGATAAATAGATAGATAGATAGATAGATAGATAGATAGAGAGAGAGAGAGAGAGAGAGAGAGAGAGAGAGAAATAAGAAAATAGTTTGTAATTTTACCTGATGAAAATCAAATACCAAATGTGTATTGTTTCTAACGCGTAAAATTAAAATACAAAATCTTAATCGAGGATCATAGAAACTTACGAGTAAAAAAAATTATTACTATAATTAAAATCAATCATCTTTCTAATCGTATTAGAATCGTAAAGAATCTTTACGTTGATGAGATTTTATTCGATCGGCAATATTTCATTGACTTATCGGATAAATTATATTTATATTAAATTTGTATCAATTTTAATTATTATATATTAAATAATCACATTACGAAATAATAAACACTATCAATTATATATCATCTTAAGAGTTATATTTTACTAAGTTAATAAAATATTATTCTTATCGATTCTTGAATTTTATCTTTTAGTTTCTCTCTCTTTCTCTCTCTAACATTTCATATATTATTATTGATATAACTATACAAATTAAGTCTAAATTATATTCAATTAATTACTTCGAAATGATGCAATGTAGAATATTTTTATATGAAGAATTTTGGACGAGGAAATAGAAGAAGAAGAAGAAGAAGAAGAAGAAGAAGAAGAAGAAGGAAAAAACAAAAATACAAAAAAAAAAAAAAAAGGAAAAAAGAACAGAAAAAGGAACAAATAAAAAAGAACCAACAAGTATCCACTGTTATTCACCTGTTATTAACTATAATCAACTTTAACTTTTTAATAACGTACGATTCATTTGGGACAAGCTAGCAAGCAAGCAAGCAAGCAAAAAAAGAAAAAGAAAAAGTGGAAAAAGGAAAAAAAAATTAGGTTAGCCAAGGTTAACGAATAATCCGAACTCGGTGTGCTAACTTTTCGTTAATTAAATATCTCTCTCTCTCTCTCTCTCTCTCTCTCTCTCTCTTTTTTTCATTGGACGATAAAATTGTTTCAGTTCTTGAACGAAAACGATATTAACGTTTAGTCCCTGCGATAACCAGGAACGGTACTTTAAGACGGGGATACTTAATCCCCTCGACGCGTAGGGGAGCCAGGTGGAGGGGAAGGGGTGTTCTAGGGGTGTCTTTGGTTTTATCGTATTACTTAATCCCACATGCTTTTCTGACCCCTTTCGTTTCACACCACTAACTCTCTCTCTCTCTCTCTCTCTCTCTCCCTCTCTCTCTCTCTCTCTCTGTCTTTCTTTCTCTCTCTGTCTGTCTCTTTCTTTTTCTTTTTTTTTCCTTTTCTTTTTCTTAACACACCCTCTCTAATGGTTGACTCGACAAAATCTACGGCTTATTCGGTGACACGTTTCACAGCACACGAAATCGTTTGTTTAATGGATTCCCTTGTAAAATCATTATGAGATAACAATCTCGCTTCGCTAAATGACGATAATAATGTCATTAATAAAAACTAATTGAACGTCGTACATTACGTTGGATATTATATCTGAAGTTTTATATATTTATTCGTTGATATCGATGGTTTGTTATCGACAGTAAAAAAAAAAAAAAAAAAAAAAAAAAATCATATTGTTTTGTCATTCTTTGATTTACTTCTTGTTTGAACTGGAGATTTCTCTTTCTTGTTTGTTTGTGTTCCTTTTTTTTTCTTTTTTTCTTTTTCTTTTTTTCTTTTTCTTTTTTTCTTTTTCTTTTTTTTTTTTCGTAAATAGAAGGATTAAGAGACACTATCGCTTTTGCCGTAATAGTGGTAGCAGTGATTGATAAAAACGAAATTGCACGTTAGATATTATGTTTGAAGTTTTATATCTTTATTCGTTAGACAAAAATATAAAGCTAAAAATGGATTCTAATTTAGTTCTTATGTGAACTGGAGGTTCTTTCTTTCTTTCTCTCTTTTTTCTTTTCTTTATTTTTTATTTTTTTTTTTTTTTACGGGGCTACATTTAATCCAACACAACAATCGTTCGTTGTCCGAAATTTCGAATTCGCCTGATTTTTCTCATCTAATTTTTCTAATTGTCTTTCTTTTTTTGTTTTTGTGTTTTTTTTTCTTCTTTTCCTTTTACCGTTATTATAATTAAAAAAGTTTTCTTTTTTTAAATAACGATTTACAAAAAAAAAAAAAAAAAAAAAAAAGAAAAAGTATATTTTCTAATCATATTAAATATCCGATAGCGTAAGGAAAAAGAAAGAGAGAGAGAGAGAGAGAAGAAAAAAAATGAAAAGCAGGCGATAATCGGGATATTTAATTGCGATAATTCGTATAAATGCAAAAGTTTACTTAAATAAGATTAATTTATCGGTTAACATTTTGATGACAATGATCTGATTATATCGAATTACGAAGACGAACTTTTTTCTTTCCTTTTTCTTATCTTTTGCTTATTTATTTATTTATTTATTTTTTTTTTTTTTAAACATAGAACACTTCCATGTAATCGTCTTGCTCAATTAATAATTCCTTCGTGTCTTTTATGTCTACAAAAAAAAAATATATATATATATATATATATATATATATATATAAAATTATGACAAAAGTTATGAGTATATATATATGCATGTTGATTCGCCAATCAATTTGTTAGTCAATTCTCATTCTTTCTTTTCTTTTTTTCTTTTTGTCTTTTTATTCATTTTTCCTCCTTCCTCTCCTTCTTCTCCTTCTTCTTTTTCTTCTTCTTATTATTATTTTTTTTTTCATTCTTCTTCTTCTTTTTCTTCTTTTTTACGATCAAAAGAACGTCCCATATTATTTACACAGTTGTGAATATATAATCATACAGACGGTCGGAGTAAAGTCTCAGAAATGAGGGGATATTAATATCAATGCTCGATATATTTTTATTCGATGGGACGGTTAGCCTTGACGAATAAAAATACGTGTGTGTCTCTGTGTGTGTCACTTTTTGTGTATGTCTCTCTGTGTATATGTGTATGTGTATGTGTGTGTGTTTTGTAGGTGTTTCTTTTATTTGTGTTAACAAAAAAAAACTATATATATATATATATATATATATATATATATATATATATATATATATATAAAAGAAAAAGGGCCGTCCCTTCTAAAAGAGAAAAATGATCGAGGAAAGGAGTCTGTGTATCTATTAATCTTAACTCGTTCTCTTTTTAACAAATTTTCTAATCTCTAAGCTTCTTCGTTTCTTCCTTTTAAATGCGTCTCTCTCTCTCTCTCTCTCTCTCTTTCTTTTTTTCTTTTTTCTTTTTCATTTTCTTTTCCCTCAGTTTTATTTTCCTTTACCGTCTTGTATAACGTCGTTAAATAATCAAGTTGCAATTAAAGCGATCCTTCAAGCTGCAATTAAAGGGATCTTAAATATTGAGAGATCGTTTGAAGATTTTTTTCTTTTCTTTTCTTTTTTTTTTTCTTTCTTTCTTTCTTTTTTCTTTTCTCATTTCTCTCTTGCTTTTCGTTTTTTAAATAGGATTTTTATAAATCTCTCGAATGAACGTATTTAAAATTTTCCAAAAGGATTTGTAAATTTTTTCTATGATTTTTTTTTTATTATCAATCCATTTAGTCTAACAAATGAATGTAATTGGATATCTCCGGATAATTGCATCTTCTCGTTGATAAGCCTTGCAAGTTGCAATCAAGAAATTGTCTTAAACATTGACAAACGGTATACAGATACTTTTTATAAGTTATTTGGCATGACGAATGACATTGAAAAATGTAAAAATTTATTCTTTACAATTTTTTCATTTTTATAAAATTCTTCTAAATATTCTTCTGAATATAATGAACGAATATAATTGCATCATTGTATGATTGCTTATCACGTCGTTGATGATAAAGACTTCGTAGTTGCAATCGAAAAAAAGATTTCAGAAGTACAAACAAATGATTTTTATGAATCCATTGAATAAAATGAACGATCATAATTACATCTTGCATAATTGTATCTTGTTTAATTGCATTTTGTCGTTGATAAGCCGTGCAAGTATCAATGGAAAAAAAAAAAAAAAAAAAAAAATAAGAAAAAGAAATTATCTCAAAAGTGAAAAACTTATCGTTATGTGTCTGTTCAATATAATGAACGATCAGAATTGCATTTTAATGAATTAGATCTGATTAAGCGTTTCTCTTCGTTTCATTATATAAATCCTCGTAAAATAAATATAATAGATGTAATTTAAAAAGAAAAGAAAAGAAAAAAAAAAGAAAAGAAAAAAAAAATGCGTCTACAATATATAAAAATATGATATGTGCATATGTGTGTTATGTGACATCGTATCCACAGACTTGTACGTAATCGTAATAGATAATCGATAATATTAATTCGATCTTATCTACGATAATGGTAATAGTTAAAAGATCATAAACGATAATTCGTTTGTCAAATATTTTATTTGTTTCTTCGATGTTTCATTATTTACGAAAAAGGCTAAAAAATCCAAACTTGCTTTCTTTTTTTTTTTTTTTTTCGTTTGGGGGTTAATTGCATAGCACTTGATCTCGAACGACGAGACCGTTGCTATTATCCATGTACGTCATCGTGTTATCACTCGTGT
>NC_060959.1:9518906-9551406 GCF_910589235.1 Vespa crabro
ACAATTTATTAGGTTATACGATCGATCCATGTTATTTAGAAATAAATATAAGAGATAAGAATCGTTATCTCGTTATGATATTAAATTGACAATGATAATTATTAGGAATAATTACGTTACGTATATTAACGACGAATTATTATTTATTTTCCTTTACTTATCTTTCGTTAATATTTCGTGATAAAAGTTCTCTCTCACAAGGCGTGTACGCTTATCGATATTTATATTTTATTTTGTTTTATTTTATTTATTTTTTTTTCTTCTTTTTTTTTTTTTCTTTTTTTTTGTTGATCCTGTAAGAAGAGAATAAATGTTGCTGATAAAAATTTTCATATCGTTTATAATAATACGCTTTAAGTGTTATATTTAATTGATAATTAATAAGAATAATTACGTTCGATTATGAATTATGTGTTATTATTTATCTAATATCCTATCTCGTTTTTCGTTAATTTTCAAGAGAAATATTTAAAGTCTAGAAATATATAGAAATATTTAAATATTAATATATATATATATATATTTTTTTTTTTGTTGTATTTTTGTTGATCTTATTCGTAAAAATGAATACTATCGATAAAGACCTTAATCTCGTTATAATAATATGTGTTAGGCGATATTAATTGACACTGATAACCATTACATTTAACGATTATATTGAACGATAAATCAATTATCTGAACGATCTGTTCTATCTCTTATTTTCGTCTAACGTGTTATTATTGTTCTCAGAATAAATAAGTAAATAAATAAATAGATGTTCGATAAGGAATGTCATTGTCTCATTAAAAATACATAATAATACGAAAGATTTTAAATGATTATCGTTTGATATCATTGATAAAAATATTATTAAACGATGTTATAATTGATTTGATCGATCCCTTATCTATTATCTCTTTTTCCTTTAATTCTTCGTTAATATCGAAGATAATAATAATTTACAATAAATTTGTATATTGATATCGTTCGACACGTATCGATATTTATTTAACATTTATTTATTGATCCCTTTGTTTGTTGTCGAAATAAATATAGAATAAAAATCATTACTCTTGTGTTATATAATAATGTAAAAAAGGTGTTAGACGATTATTCGAATTGAGATTGACAATCATTAAGAATAATTACGTTGTACGTTTCGTCATTTATCTTATCATCTTTACACGAACATTAGTTTGTTTTCTTTTTTTCTTTTTTTTCTTTCTTTCTTTTTCCTTTTTTTTTTTTTTTTTTTTTTTTTTTTTAAGATAAATCATTAAGACGTAGATGATTTTAATTGCTTATAATTTATCACTAATGTCCTTTGAGATTAGATCATTTCGGAGGATCGGCGTATAGAATAAATATCATACGTTACGTTGTTTTCATTGTAATAATAGAAATGTACTGGATTAGATGATATAACCGAGGCTCGTAATGAACTTTTCACATTTTATATCGGATGACAACAACAACAACAACAACAACAACAACAATGACAAAAAAGAAAATAAAAGGCCAAAAAAAAAGTCTCCATTGCCTTCAATTCTCCGAGATATAACGTTTATATTTAATTCAATGGTATAGGTGTGTGGATACATTTTGTGTGCGCGTGTGTGTGTATGTGTATGTGTGTGATGATAAGTTATCGTATACGTTGGCCTGCTTTCGGTGACAAGCCGATTGACCAATGGGCATATTCTCTTTCGATTTTATTGACTTTTAATTGGCCGAAATACAGACAGTTTGGAAACCTTGCAGTTATCACGAATATATGTATGTATGTATTTATGTATGTATGTATATATATATATGTATGTATGTATGTATTGCCCGTTAAATATCGTTTCTCTCGTGTCAAGTAGGAAAAAATTAAAGGGAGAGATTATTGATCGATGAAAGATCATCCTTCATTGTTATTTGAATATTTACTTCACTTCGATCCACGTGTTCGCGGAGGGATTAAAACGTGCGATCCGAGATTATTAGTAACGATCGGTTTAATCATTATTAATGAGCCATTCATGTGAATACTAATTGGATCTATAAGGATATTTTTCATAGTGGAATGACTTCACCACTTTTCCACCCCCTTCTCCCCCTCCTCCCCCCTCTCTCTCTCCCTCCAACCCCATTCGATTATTTATTATTACACCATATTTTATTATATTAAATTTTACATTATACATTTGGCTTTTATATTTCATTCTATATTTTATTCTATATTTTATTTTGTATCTACTACTATCTCATATTGCTAGATATATACTTATCAAATAAACACAAATACGTGTATATGTGTGTGTGTGTGTGTGTGTGTGTGTACATACGTAGATAGATACACAAATATAATCCTTTTCGTAGATTTATTTTTCAATGGTCCAAAGCTATTTAATTTTGCAAAATTCAAAGATTATTAATAACGGGCTTCGATGATATTTAACTTTCTGTGACGTCATGTCGCTCGTTCGTTAGATACACACACGTATGTATATACACATGTGAAAAAGAAAAGAATGAATGAATGAATGAATGAATGAATGAGTGAAAGAAAGAAAGAAGAAAAAAAGAATATTATCAAACGATAACTATCATAAGTATTTTTTCTTCTTCTTCTTTTTTATGGTTTTTTCTTTCTAATAAAATATTTGCACGCTTCCGATTTAAGCGATATTATTAGTTCTGTGTTATGAGTTATGCATAAATTGTGAAAAAAAAAAAAAACCAAAAAACAGAAAAGAAAAATAAAAGAAATCGTGAAACGTGGCGGAACGCGAACGTTCTTACGTGAGAAAAAAGAAAAGGAAAAATAAAATTATTTATTTATTTATTTTTTTTTTTTCTTCTTGGAAAAAAGTTTTTAGAAATCTCCAAAAAAAAAAAAAAAAGAAAAATATTCATCGCGTGGATTGGTTGGTGTTGTGGATGATGGGGGATGTGTGTTGTAATGGGAGATTGGGTGAGGGTGGTATGTCGAAAATTCATAGAAGAAAATCACGTGATATATTTGAGATAATCTTAGCGATAGGTCGATGTATCCAGTGGCTTTCTGTGTTACAAAGATGCAGGTATTTGTATGTACGTATATGCACGTACATAAATACATATTTATATACGTATGCACGTATGCACGGATTTATTTCATTGGCGGTCGCCCCTGGACAGTTTTATCTTATTTATGTTCTTAGAAAGGGGTTGAATATAGACGGTTGTTGGCTCGAAAATTTTAGCCGTTTATGAGTGCACCTTGACGTATAGTAAATTTGAGATTTTACGTTCATTCGTTATTATTATGGTGTCCAACTTTTTAGATGGAAAATATATATATATATATATATATACATGTGTGTATGTGTGTGTGTGTGTGTCTGTCGTCCATTTTCTTTATCCATCAAATGTTTTTTCTTTTTCCTTTTCCTTTTTTTTTCTCTATTTTCTTTTCTTCTTTTTCCCTTCCAGAAATCATTGTCATCTTTTATCCAATGAAGATTTTTGCTTTATTTTTTTTCTCTCTTTTTTCTCTTTACAATATTTATTAATTTTACAATTTTTATATATTACAATATTATATATATATATATATTAATTTTACAATATTTATTTTAATCGATTAAAATTAATTTTCCGAACGTTAGATTGGATTTAGTTAGTTAGATTACGATTAGATTAGAACGTATTAGCGAGAGAACGCAAGATTTTGGGTTTGTTCTTCTTTTGTTTTATTTTCTTTTTATTTTTTTTTTATTTTTCTTTTCTTTTATTTTTTTTTTTTTTATTTTTTAATTATCAACGTAAACGTTTAAGAGTCAAGTCGAGTAATTTTTGTTCATTTTTTTCATTCATACGTTATAAAAATATTACGACGTTCCAATGAAAGATCTATAATAAATCCCCTTCCCCATCTCTCCCCTATTTATTAATATATCTTTTTATTTTCATTTATTGATGATCCTCACGTGCAACAATTGTTTGATTCAATGAAATTCATTGAATGTGACGATTGATCATATGCAAAAAAATATTAAGGAAATCATGTAATAACATTATAATGAATCGTTTGATTATATCTGCGTAACGAATTATGATTTTATGATTATTCTTTTTGTTTTCTTTTTTCTTTTTTTTCCTTTTTTTATTTCATTTTATTAAAAAATGTACAACGAGACGAGAGAATGCGAAAAAAAAAGAAAAGAGCAAGAAGGCAAGGAAAAGAGAGAGAGAGAGAGAAAAAAAAAGAAAATTCTATAAAAGGATAGAAATAGATGACAACCCTTTGCCCCGTCTCGACCCTTCCCTCTCATTTTTTCATCCCTCTTCCCCTCAGTTCCCCCTCGTCCCCTTCAGAGAAGAAAAGGATCGATATTTGATAAAAATGGAGCATAGTGATATACCAATGGATATGGTTGTATGATAGTAGAAAATATCTATCCATTCATTTATCTTTCTATCTATCTATCTATCTATCTATCTATCTATCTATCTATCTATCTATCTATCTATCTATCTATCTGTCTGTTTATATGTATAGAATAAATGTGGAAAAGCGTGTTATTTAGATCGAAATCGTTTGTCGATAAATATCGATAAAAAGATCTTCGTCGTAGTTTATTGTGATATCAAAAAGAATGAAAAATATTTGTTAGAAATGTCGATTATTATTTTTTTTTTCTGCTTGCTTTCTCCTTTCTTTTTTCTTTTTTCTTTTTTTTTTTTTTTTTTCTTTTCTTTCTTTTACTTTTATCTCCAAGAGTGCTGAGACAAAAAACCGTGGAAAGTTTAAAAGGGGAAGTGCGAGTGGAGGGGGGCGCGGGGGATGTAAGGATGATGGAAAGGCGGCGGCGGGGATGGGGGAGGAAGGGTAGAGGTTAGAATAGATTAAAAAAAAAAAAAAAAAAAAAAAAAAAAAAAAAAAAAAAAGAAAAAGAAATTAAAATTAAATTTGATGTCTAACGTTTAAGAGGAATTAAAATTATGAAACAATGGGAGAAAAGAGATATTATGATGAATGGGAAGAATGAAGAAGGATGACTGAAGAAGAGAGAGAAAGAGAGAGAGAGATAGAGAGACAATAATCGATTACGATTATTGTCGAAATTACAATATGAACTTGATGTAACGATTTGAAGGGAATCGTGATGATGGACACGAGCATGGACTCGTTTGAACGTTTGATTGATAAAAGCGCGCGAAGTATTACATACATACGTCTTTCTTCTTCTTCTTCTTCTTCTTCTTCTTTTTTCTGTATTTCTTCTTGTGCTTTTTCTTTTTCTTTTTTTGTTTTAATTCCTCTATTTCCCTTTCTTTCTTCTTTTTTATTCTTTTTCCTTTTCTTTTATTTTCCTTTCTTTTTTTTTTTTTCCTTTTTTTTTTTTTTTTTTTTTTAACATGTGCGACGAGAATGAGGATGACGGACGAACGTAGAAAAGCTCTTTGAAGCCGTACGTCGCGGTTGGCTTTGACTTCTGAACTTTAGAAGCTTGAGAGAGAGAGAGAGAGAGAGAGAGAGAGAGAGAGAGAGAGAGAGAGAGAGAGAGAGAGAGAGAGAGAGAGAGAGAGAGAGAGAGAGAGAGAGAGAGAGAGAGAGAGAGAGAGAATGAGCGAGAAAGAGATAGTATGAGAGAATAAGGGAGAAAATGAAAGAAAACGGGAGAGAGAGAGAGAGAGTGAGAGAGAGAGAGAGAGAGAGAGAGAGAGAGAGAATAGTAGTAGTAGTAATAGTAGGAGAAAGCAAAGAGACAGAAAGATTGTGAATGCGGAGTCGTTGATGGCATGGAATGAAAGAATGCCGATATGAGTATAGTATTTTTAGAGTGCTCGCCGATATATACGGTAGGGTGCTCTTTCGAGTACCACGCACGAATAGGCGAGAACTCACAAGCCCCGATATGATGTGTCGGCATCTCTCTGAAAGATGTTACCTATATTTTTCACGCCTTTTTTCTCTCTCTCTCTCTCTCTCTCTCTCTCTTATACTAATAGACTAGACCATGCGAGCAAGCGAGAGAGAGAGAATCATCTGGGTATGTGTGTATGTTTGTGTGTATAGGAAATCGATAAAACACGTTCACGGCCTTGTGTCCTCGTGTTTTAAATGTGTACTATGTGTGTGTGTGCGTGTATATATATATATATATATATATATATATATATATATAAATAATCACACTATATGTTTACATGTGTGAGCTCAACCGATGACGTAGTAGTCTTCTTTTCTCCTCAAGAATGAGATTACTTACGGTGGTTGAACGTTGTTGGTCTTAAGAAATATTTTTCTTCAAGGGAAGAATATATTCTCTATAAATTTCTTATTTATTTATTTATTTTATTTTATTTTATTTTATTTTTTTTTTTTTTTTTTCCCTTGAAGGATTATCCGTTGGAAGAAAATTTTTTATATCATCTTTCGATCGAATCTTCTTAGAGATATTTGATTTTGATTAGATTAGACCTAGCACATATTTTATATATATATATATATATATGCGTGCATTCATGAACGTTTAGTTCACATAAATCATATAGGGTTACTAATTTCTATGTATATTATTAATACAAAGTTATATATATATATATATCTGTTGTATGTGTTTAACGATACTGTTTAATCCAATATTCGGATAATCGCAGGTCGGATAATTGAAATTCCATTATGATGGTGCCGTCAAAATTAGGTATTCCTTACAATACAAATATTGACGTTACAAATAGCAGACATTTTGTTTATAATCGATACGTTTCGATAATCAATACCCTACGATGATTTTGTTGGATCAATATTTCTCAAAGTGTCTTGTGCTTAAATTCCCCTTTACCTCTCAAGGGGTTAATATAAAATTAAACTTTTGGATTGGTGGTTGATTGATTGGGAGAGGTGGGTTATGGTGAGGAAGGGCTTAATTGAAAAAAAAAAAAAGAAAGAAAAATAAACGATACAAAAGGAACAGGAAAAGAAAAACAGAAATAAAGAGAGAGAGGGAGAGAGAGAGAGAAAATTCGAAAATACGCTCGATATATGATAAAGCTCCTGAAATCTGAAATAATATATGGGTATCTAATATTTAGGATAATCTTTGTATATAACAGTTTACGTATACAAATTTTAATATGCAAATTTGAATACATTTTTATTTTTTGTTTTTCTTTTTTTTTTTTTTTTAACATTTTCATATTACGAAAGATTCGGTCACCTCTCAACCTTATGGCAAATTCGAAGAGTTCATTAATTCTCCACGTAATTTGGATTTTCTTCGGTTTTGGGTATTTACATTTATATATATATATATATATATATATATATATATATATATATATACACATGTTTGTAAATAGATGTATGTGTACGTACATATGTGCATATATATGTATATATATACATGTTTGTAATTAGATGTATGTATACGTACATATGTGCATATATATATATATATATATATATATATATATATATATACAAATGTACGTACATATATGTGCATATTGTAGAAACGTATTTACATTTAAACGGAACATTCGTGCAATCTCAAATGTTCGTATATCTCACACATTGTGTTCGAACCACCGACGAGTTTGTTCGAAAAATAAAAGTTACGGATCGGAGCATTATGATGAAGTCATTAATAAACCGCGATTATATTTGAGAACAGATAATTATGCATACAGGTAGATATATAGGTAGATAGATAGAGAGAGAGAGAGAGAGAGAGAGAGAGAGAGAGAGAGAGAGAGAGAGAGAGAGAGAGAGAGAGAGGGAGAGAGAGAGGGAAAGAGACAAAGAGAGAGGGAGAGAGAGAGAGAGAGAGAGAAATTAAGTTTATCATACCAGAGTATACATGTGATAATAATAAAAAAAGGCAAAAAAAAAAAGGGACGAATTAATTAACATGTCCTTTAAATTACAACGTACACGCAAAAATTATAACGTACAAATGAATTCGCAATTATGGAAAGTAAAGCTGTGTTTTTTCTTTCTTCTTTTTCTTTTTTTTATTATTATCGTCAAATTTCGTCAACAAATATGTTATGATAATTTTCCGTAATCTTTTCTTTTTTCTTCTTTTTTTTTCTTTTTCGTTTTTCTTTCTTTTATCATTATTTCTGTCGTAATGTCTCTGATATATCTTTCGTTTGTTCATTGTCTATTTTTTTTTTTTGTTTTGTTTTTTTTTCTGTTTTATTTATTAAAAAGATTAATGTAAAAGAGACTGACAGAGGGAAAGAGAGATAAAGAGATAGATAGATAGAGAGAGAGAGAGAGAGTTAGATAGATAGATAGATAGATAGATAGATAGATAGATAATAGACAAGTGTCGCTAGTTGATACCAAACGATGATCGTCGGTCCTGTCGTCGAGTCGGATCTGCATGATCGATCCATTTCAATGTAACCTTACCTAACTTGACCGAGACCCTGAACGTTGCCAGATGCGATTAAAGTGTTGGACGAGTTCTCGCGATTGTGTAATTGTCTTTGATGCGTAGTATTCTATGCTAGACAATGGTGCAACAACGATCGTCGACTTCGTTTAAATTGTCGCACCGTTCGATACTTAACGATAATTATATTTTACAAAAAAAAAAAAAAAAAAAAAAAAAAAAAAAAAAAAAAAAAAAGAAAAAAAGAAAAAAAAAATTGAAGGAGATAAAGATGGAGATTCATTAATTTCCTCGTTCGGTTGACAATTTTTTTTTTTTTCATTTCTCTTGTAATATTTCTTAATCTTCTTTTCGCATTGTTCCCCCTCCCTTTTTTTGTTTTATTTATTTATTCTTTGTTTTTTTTTTTTTTCTTTCTATTTTCTATTCTCATTTATTTCTTTTCTTCTTTATTCGTCACACGCCCATTCTCCTTAGCCAATGTATTACGACAATTCTTTTGTTCCCCTATTTTTTTCCTTTTTTTTTCTTTTTCCTTTTTTTTATTTGAGATCGTTTTTCTTACGATAAAAAAATATTAGAAGATCCAATCTAATAACTTTACTAAATCTTATTGAATAACATTATAGAATATTATTTTTTTTTTTTTTTTTTTTTTGTTGAAAACTATTTTTTCCTTCTTCTTTTCTTTTTTTTTTCTCCTTCTTCTTTTTTTTTTCGATATATCTTTTAATATATGTATTTATATATGTAAACAATATTTTGTACATTTTAGATCGAAAATTTTGACATTATTCGTTGCCCATTACAATATTATTCTATTTCGATGATGATAATGATGATGATGATGATGATGATGATGATGATTTCATTTAAAAGATTCTCTTAACCAATAATTCATTATTGGTTAAGATAATTAAACGTAATGAATTTTCAATATCCATTTGAATTGAAAATCATTCTTCTTTTGATAGATTAAACATTTAATTGTGATTATTTACAATGAACGGAATGAATGAATGAATGAATGAATGAATGAATGAATTAATTAATTAATTATTCATGCGATTTTACTTGTTCGGGCAAAGGTTCTTTATGTACTTTTCTTTCTTTTTCCTTTTCCTTTTCTCTCTCTCTCTCTTTTTTTGTTTTTCACTTATATCCTTATAAATCAGTGAGTAATTTGAAGTGTCATCATCGATCTTTCGTCGAAATAGGGAATTAAAAATTTTCATTAATTAAAAATCTTTGATAAATAATAAAATTCGATCGTAACTATTGCTTTCCATATATATATATTTCCTTTATAAATAATAAAAACGAAAATGAAGACGAGAGACAACGTCGTTCATCGAAATTAATATTTTTGTGAAAGAAATTTGATTTTTCTTTTTTTTCGTTTTTTAGTGATTTTGAATTTTTTTTTCTTTTTTTTTTTTTTTTTTTCATTTAAAAAGATACATAAAAAAAAAAAAAAAAGAAATTCCGTTGGAATGATTCTTCCAATTCTATTATTGTATAACATTTTTAATTGCTATGCGCATATACGATCTATCACTTTCGGTCGTTTTTTTTTCTTTTTTTTTTTTTTTTTTTTTTCATAATAATTAATATCCTTGAATGGCATCAAGAAAGATTTATGCTTTTTATTAGACAATATACAACATAAAGAATGTAAGAGATTACGTTTCACAAATATTATACCCACTTTAGTTTTCAAGTGTTAATTCATTTTCGTCGAGTGAGCTTGTACTCATAACGCATACATACAATAAACGTATGTACGTATATATATATATATATATATATATATATATATATATATATATATATGTATATATACACACAGACACAGACACACACACACATATATACATACATACGTATACAGCATTATCAAATAAATTTTAAATTTCCATTGACTTTATACAACGACGCGATGCTTGGTTTTAATGAATTCATACAAATGTTATTGGGATATATATATATATATATATATATATAAAGAAAAAGTAAAATAAATAAATTCGTGATATTACAAAAAAAAAAAAAAAAAGAGAAAAACATTATTTTCGAGATGAGTGTCATAAAGTGTTTCGTGTTGCGATTTACGAGAAAGAAAAAAAAAAGAACAAAAAACATTGGTTCGCATTTATTAGATCGACTTATTTTTTTTTTTTTTTGCGAAACAATAGAAAATAAAAAAAAAATGAGACTTTCGTTAGAAATATCCTATACAAATCCAACAAATAATTTCATACATTGTTATATCCGACACAATTAATTCGATGTATCTATCATTTTGGGGGAAAACAAAAAAAGAATACGAAGTTCGATCGAAATAAAAGAAAGATGAATGAATGGATTTTTAAAAGTGAGATTAGAATCGACCGAAGCGTCTCTCTGTTGCATGAATTTATTTATTTATTTATTTATTTATTTATTTATTTTTTTTTTTTTTCTTGTCTTGTTTAATGATAGAAAAATATAAACAATGTCAAATGAAATAATATCGTCGAGTTCGAACGTTTCATTTCTCTCGTGCGTTAGAGAATATATATTTAGTAAGAAATATGATTTTCTACGAGTGTGAGAGTGTGATTCTTAATGCGACATTACAAAATTATAATTTTTAGGCTAATTCTTTATTTCATATATATATATATATATATATATATATATATATATATTTTTTTTTTTTTTTTATTTCTTTACATTGCAATATCCCGTAAAAAAGAGATTTGTAAAAATCCTCGAGAAGGAGTAGAAGGTCAATTGTATGTTTTTCTTTTTCTTCTCTCTTCTTCTTCTTTTTTTTTTTTTTTCCTTTTTTACGATCACTTAGAAACTTTTGGTCCAACGTAGGAACTTTATTGGGTCAATCATCTGTAACGAAGAATGAGAAAAGAAGGTGAGAAAACGAAAGGAGAATAGAAAGAAAGAAAAGGAAAAAAAAAAGATAAAGAAAAGAAAGAGAAAAAGAGATAGAGAAAGAGAAAGAGAAAACGAAAGGTGCAATTTATGCAAACGCCCGTTTCATTACGAGCTCATGTCCTCAGATGCAGCAAACCAACGCAACACAATGCAACACGCGTTGCAGTGAAAAACGAAACGAGCTTTACGAGAAAAGCTCGACTGGAATAATTGCGTTCACCTTCTGGTAAATACATGGATACATAAATGTATATATATATATGCATATATACATAGATACATAAATACATATATACTAGATAAGTCGTGTAAAGCTACGTACGTACGTTATATACGTATACATATTATTTATGTCCTACTTCGGATTTCTTTTTCAAATGATATGCAAATTGCGAATACTTTTTCGTTCGCTGACCGTCTGAAACTTTCGTTCATTTTTCTTTTCTTTTCTTTTTCTTTTCCTCTTTTTTCTATTCTTTTTTTTTTTTTTTTTTTCTTTTCCTTCTTCGTTCCAAAGGAGAATTTTTTTTAAACGATTATTATTCGTCGACGAACGAACGAACGACTCGTCAATTTTGCCTTCGATATTAATTTATTTATATATATAATATATTATATATATATTATTTAATATTATTAAACATTATCAATATTTTTTTTCTTTTCATTTTATCGTCACATAAATTATTAAGTAATATTCTTAATAACATTCAATTGGGATTATCATATTGGAAATTATTTAAAACTTTATAAATAATATTCCATTATCAGTATTATCGAATTTTATCGATTGGATAATTTATTTCACATTTATTAAATATAATATAATATAATATAAATTATTATATTTTAAATAAGTATATTATAAAATGAGAGATTAGATTGATAATGGATTAGATTGAAAGTAATATATTGTAGCAGTTTATGTTAGCTAGTTTAGAGAGAGAGAGAGAGAGAGAGAGAAAGTGAAAAAGTGCGAGAAAGAAAGAGTGTGAGAAAGAGTGTGTGAGAGAGAGAGAGAGAGAGAGCGCTTATCGTAATAATCATTTCACTGACCACGTACAATGTAACTGATAAAGTGATACATCCCGAATGCTTATAGTCACGTGGAGATGAATGCTATGCGGTCCGTAGTTATGAAACACACCAATCAATATGGAGTATTTCTCATTCATGATTTGTTGTGTAGGATTGTAACGCACGAAATTCATTCATAGAATTCGAATATCTATGCACGAAAGAGAAAGAGAAAGAGAAAGAGAGAAAGAGAGAGAGAGAAGTAGTATTATATATTACGTACAATATACTACACCTATGTATATGTAGATATATATATATATATATATATATATATATATATATATATATATAAGTTTAACTCGGTAGAATTTGTCAAGAGAATATTAGGAAAGTTTATTTCGAAGTTTCACGTTTCTGTCAAACTTCGGTACTCGAATATTATGCTTATAATAATAATAATAATAATGATAATAATAATAATAATAATAATAATATAATAATAATAATAATAATAATAGTCTTAATAATGATGATAATGAGAACGATGATGATGATTATGATGATAATGATAAGAAGAACAAGAACAATTAATAATAATTATTATTGTGTCTTATGTCGTTAATAAATCCATGGGAGTGATTGACGTAATACTTGGATTATAAAAATGAGATACGAAAATGAAATATATAATAATAATGATGATTGTAGAAATTTACAAAAGATAAAAAAAGAAAAAAAGAAAAAGAAAAAGAGAATAAAAGAAGAAGAAAGAAGCAATAAAGGAGAAGAGAAAAGGGGAAGAAAAATATTCTCTTTGAAAAATTTATATGAATTATATAAAAGCATGTGTATGATAATATTATCTCAATTGTTTAGAATATAAATAAATTAAATAATACGATAAACAAGGACAATTAATTATTATTATCTGTAAACTTTTACAAATATATATATATATATATATATAAAATTACGTATACATATACACGCACACATGTACACGAAGATACACGCGCATGCATTTGTGTGTGTGTGTGTGTGTGTGTATAGTATTTCAATGGTTATCACGCTCGACACGTTTTTAACGTAGAATTAATTCAACAGTGAAAGCACGAAAACGAAGCTTTCTATTTTTTTTTCTTTTCTTTTCTTTTCTTTCTTTCTTTCTTCCCTCCGTTCTTTTTCTTTCTCTCTCTCTCTCTCTCTCTCTCTCTCTCTCTCTCTCTCTCTATAAGAGATATATATATATATATATATATCTCTTTCTTTCTCTCCCTGTAAAAGGCTCATGCGGGGCATAAAGCTAGCTAGCTATCTATCTGGTCATTCAGTCAGCCAGCTAGATATCTATCTACTTATCTATCTATCTATCTATCTATCTATCTATCTATCTATCTATCTATCTAGCTTGGGTAATGCTTATACTCGTAAAGCTTTACTCGTAAAACTTTTAGCAAGGTGCATCTGCTTTTTACGTGGATACGAAACGAGAGGGAGTTTTAGAGTGAAAGAGAGTGCTAGAAACACATTGAAAGAGAGAAAGAGATAGAGAGATGTAGAAAGAGTTAGGGGGAGAGAGAGAGAGAGGGTAGGGTTAAAAAGAGTGAGAAAGAATGATTATAAAGAGTCAAAAAAGAAAAGTGAGAAAGAGAGAAGGAACGAGCAAAAGTGAGAAAAAGAGAAAGAATGAGTAAAAGTGAGAAAGACTGAGAGAGCGAGAGACAGACAGAGAAAGAGAGAGAGAGAGAGAGAGAGAGAGAGAGAGAGAGAGAGAGAGAGAGAGAGAGAGAAGTACAGAAAGACAGAGGAATTGTGGCACACCGGTATAGTGCAGCATAGGCAGCAGCTATTGCGAGCTACACGGATCAATATTCCGTCCGGTCCATCCTCTGACCCATATCTCTCTTTCCCTCTTACTTACTTACTTACTCACTTACTTACTCACTCACTCACTCACTTGCTTACTCTCTTTCTCTTTCTTTTTTTTTTTTTTTTTTTTTTTCTCTTATTCCCCTTTTCTCTCTTTCTAGACATACTCTTCGACCCTTCTTATTTCTTCGGTCATCCCTCATGACTCCATTCCGTCTTCGTCGTTTTCATTTGAACTCTTAACTATTCTTCCCCTAACATACACACCATATTACTCCTGTACCCACCCCTTACTCTCTTCTCTTCTCTTCTCTTCTCATCTCTCCTCATCTCTCCTCACCTCACCACACCTCACCTCACGTTATTTCACTTCACCTTATCTCACCTCACCACACCACACCTCAACTTATCTCCTGTTTTTTCTATTCATTTTTAACATCTCTCTCTCTCTCTCTCTCTCTCTCTCTCTCTTTCTCTGTACTTCCAACTCTCTTCCTCTTCGTCTCTCTTTTCTATTTTCCTCCCCATCCGACGAAACCTGTCTGCCCCTGTTAATTTACCTGCACAAGTACCATTCCTTACCTTTCTTTTTTCTTCCTGCTTTTCTTTTTCTTTTCTTTTCTTTTCTTTTTTTTTTGTTTTCCCTTATTTTTCTCTTTCTTTTTCTTTTCTTTCTTTCTTTCTTTCCTTCTTTCTTCTTTTTTTTTTACTCTCTCTCTCTCTCTCTCTCTCTCTCTCTCTCTCCTTTCGCCGCTGATACACCGAGACCTTACGAAATCTATCGATATCGTAATGGTATTAGACAGATGGATAGATGGAAAGAGATAGGAGATAAGAGATAGGAGATAGAGATAGAAAAAGAGAAACGGAGAGGAAACATCTCTAATTTTCATTTTAATTGTAAAACTAACGCTATCACATTGTTCTCGATTTTTTCCCATATTTTTTGTCCCCTTCTTTTTTCTTTTTTCCTTTCTTTCTTTCTTTCTTTCTTTCTTTTTTTTTTTTTTTAACTTTTGGATTTATCCTTTCCCTTTCTCTTTATTTTTTTTTTCCTTTTCTTCTTTCACAACGTTGACCTCTTATCACCTGTAAAATAAACTTTCTCTATTTATCAAGAACGATCTTTCTTGTTTTTACTTTTCTTTTTCCTTCTTTTTCTTTTTTCTTTTTTTCCTTCTAATACGCAAATACGCATAAGTAGAAAGGAGGTGAGGAGGAGGAGAAGGGGAAGGAGAAGGAGAAGGGAGATTATGACGATAAATGGATTTCCAATATCAAATATTCTATTAGGATTAGAATTAGGAGGTATTATTATTATGATAACAGGAAAATGGAATTATAGTTCATTCAGTACGTAAAGATCATTGTTTATTATGTTTGGATACATTTGCCAAATGTGATATTATAGTGTTCGTATGTGTTTCTTTTTCTTTTTTCTTTTTTCTTTTTTCTTTTTTCCTATTTTCTTTTCTTTCTTTCACTTCCTTGGTTCTTTTTTTTTTTTTTTTCTTTTCACTCACTCGCATATCTATATTTTTCATACATACATATATACATACGCATATGCATATATGCGTTCGTTAACGTTTCATAAAATTATATAAATTTTACGTTTTGTTAAGATTATATAAATTTTTTCGTTTCTAAAAAATGATACAAATTATGTTTCATAAAATTAACGATTCATCTTTGTGTAATCGTATTAGCGGGAAAGCGAGTTCGATTAGTTACTTCGATGGCATGGATAACAAGTTACTTAAACGGCTGTTAAACCCTTAGTCAACAACTAACAGTTATCTAACTCTCTAACTCGCAAATTTGACTATACGATACTTCCCTCTTGTTCATTATCCCTTTGTCCGCCATTATTTACGATTATTTCGATTAATTCCTAATGTGCATACGAATGTTGCAATATATATAAAAAATATATATCGAATATATAAAAATTATTGAAATATATAAAAAGATTTTAAATATATAAAAAGGAATATATAAAAAATTTAAGAGAAATTTTAGTAAAAAGAAGATAAAGAAAGAAAGAAGGAAAGAAAAATATGTAAGAAAAAAGCGAAGAAAAGAAAAGAAATCTAAAAAATTCCTTAGAGAAAAAATAAATATAGAATACGAAAATGGCGTAGGGTCGAATAGATAAAAAGGAAAGATCCAATTTTGTACTTTTCTTCTTCTTTTTTTTTTCTTTTTTCTTTTTTCCTTTTACACGTACATTATATATATATATATATATATATATATATATATATATATATATATATATATATATATATATATATATATATACACACATATATTTTTATTTTTATTTATATTATATCCCATGAGAATTGTCATTAGCGATAATTTTTCACGATGAATATTAGAAGAATAAAGAATAGAAATTAGAATAAGGAGAAGAAAAAGAGCAAGAAGAAGAAGAAAACGATATATTAGAAACAAGTTATCTTTTTCTCCCTATCCTTTCTTTCTTTCTATCTCTCTTTCATATATTTTTTTTTTTTTTCTCTCGTTGATTAGGATAAAAGGTTGATACCTTAATACATTGAAATTCCTTGACATTAGACCATCGATGACAATTTACTACCTGTCGACCTGTCTATCAATCGAAAATGGTTCAATCCATTTGATCTAAGCTTTCCACCACTTTGTTATATATAATTCTATCGTATATGTTTACGTAGAGTATATGTAGGAAACACTGCTGGTTACTACTAATACTACTATTAGTATTAGTAATAGTAATAGTAATAGTAATAGTAGTGATAGTAATGGTAGAATGACAAAGCATTTCTGATTGGCTTCCTGCCAATTCTCTCTCTCTCTCTCTCTTTCTCTCTCTTTTTATATATATATTTCTATCTTTATCTATCTTACCTTATCTTCTCTATTATCCTTTTTTTCTCTTTTCTTTTTTCTCTAACCGGAACTCTTTGCAAAAGCATTTCTGAAAAATCCAATGGCCATTTTTGTGCGTTCTTTAAATTCTCTTGATTTCGTTATATAACGTCGCTATCCGTTATCGTTTTTCCCTTTTCCTTGTCTTATCTTATCCTATCCTTTACCCCTCCCCCTTCACTGTCCTTCCTTCATAAAAATCTTTAAAAAGACTTGCGCGCGTATACGCGTGCATGCATGTACACACACACACACACACACACACGCACAATGATTATTCTTACATTATATATCATTTTTCGTTAAGAAACATCGTAATATTCATTATAAAAAGGGAATTATTTAATATGGTATTGTGTTTTTTAATCCAATTGAAATATTTTTAATTTATAATATTATTTTTTGCTTCGTTTTTTTTTCTTTCTTTTTTTTTTTTTTTTTTTTTTTATTTTCGTAAACTCTATATAACATGTATAATTATGTGAAAGTTTCAAGTAAAAAAAAAAACATCATGCTGATTTTAGTATTTATTTATTCTCCTTAATTATATTTTATTTAGAATAAAATGATCGAGTGTAGTTGAAAAAGAAAAAAAAAAAAAAAACTTTGAACCTTGTTGTACATCGTTTATGTTCCTGAATTGGTCGAATCTGATCTGCTTGTTTTTCATCCCCAATTTTATCCACCCACGCATTCTCATCGCACCCTTATCGCACCCTTATCGTACCCTTCATCCCCTATTTCCCTCTCTCTCTCTCTCTCTCTCTCTCTCTCTTCGATTTAATTTCTCGTAGAATCTTTAATTATCAGAATTTTTTTTCGATATCATCTAACACATCGAAATCGTAGGTATTACTGATGAGATACAAACACACATACGTATACGCGCCCGCGCGTACACAAACACTTAACCATATAAAATTGTATCGGCACTTTGAATATCGAGTAAATTAGGTATTAGGAAGTTGGTAACGTAGGTGCGTCCTTTAATCCGACGCACACATTGACAATGGTAAAGCTAATTGCACAAGGGTGAAGGGGTGAATAAGGGATTGGAGATGGGCACAGGGGGTTGAGAGAAAGAGGGTTTCCAACCGGTTCGGTTGAGTTCTAATGAAGCTTTAAAAGGATTATACACCACGATTGCGTTTCGTGTCAACGACAGTGCGGATTTACATTTACCCTCTACTACTACTACTACTACTACTACTATTACTACTACTACTACTACTACTACTATTACTACTACTATTACTACTACTACTATTACTATTATTACTACTACCATTACTGTTACTATGCGTGTAAATCGTAGGAAACTATTTGTAACGTTCCCTCAATTAGCGTGGATTTACGTGTTAGAAAATAGATTCCCCACCATTCCTCTCTGTATCACCAACTCTCTAATCATCATCCTCCTCACCCCGCGTTCACTTATCCTCCTATCCTACTCCCTCTTTATCCTTTTCTTCCCTTTCTCGGAAAAAGAACACTCGAGTCTAACTTTCGATACCGCCGCCATTACCAGTCCTTCCCAATGGAATTAATGAGAACGTTAACGAGAATCGACAGAATCGGGGAACACACACACATATATATATATATATATATATATATATATATATATCATCCCTCCCCCCGCCCTTGTCTTCTCATTAATTTTCTCTTTAACGATTATTTTTGCAATTGTCTGCGTCTACGTTTTATCAACACTTCGTTAGTAGATTTCGACGTTTTTAACTCCTCTCTCTCTCTCTCTCTCTCTTTTTTTTTTTATTTTATTTTATTTTATTTATTTTTTTTCAAACGTTCCAACGTTAGATAGGCCTCACGTTTTTGTTCTTTCTTTTTTTTTTAGTTAATTTATTTTCGTTTACTTTCCTTTGTTCGCGTCTTTCTTTGTTTGCTCGTTCATTTTATTGTTGTTGTTGTTGTTTTATTTTTTCTTTTTTTTTTTTTTTATTCAAATGATGAAACTAAAAAGACTAAGAGTCTCTTTAGAAACAATTTTCTTTTTTTTTTTTTTTCTTTTTTTTTTTTTCTATCCCGACCGTCGCAGTACTTCTATAAAATTAATCAAATTGATTGACACGCTCGTTTAAGTAGTTTAAACATTTTTTGTTTCTTTAATTTTTGTTTTATTTCTTTTACTTTTCTTCTTCTTCTTCTTTTTTCTTTCTTTTTTTTTTTTTTTTTAATTTCATGAGCGCAAAATTTTTTTTACGGTATTACGAGTCAACAGTATTATTTTCGAGTTTATGTATAGGATGATGGTCCAATGATTCTTTCCTTTTTTGTCTTCTTTATTTATTTATTTTTTTTTTTTCTATAGTTTTTATTTTTTTGCTTTTCTCATTGTAAAACTATTGTGTCTAATAGCAAGTCGAAAAATCAATTGCTCGATATTTATATTGCAACAGCTTAGAGACTTTTATTCCAATCGATCGATCGATCGATTTGATATGAAAAGCGAGAATATCTAATATCTAATCGATTGATAAATATATACAAAAACGACGAGATTTTATTAACGACAAACGTACTCTACACACACACACACACACACACACACACACACACACACACACACACACGCACATATACAATCACATTTAAAATTCTTCCATCAAATGATCGGTGAATTTGATTTTGCTATGCCTTTTGCATTTACATTTTATTTATACTCCGATTACTTATTAACATTGATTATTATCGATAACATGATAAATGTGATAAGAAATTATGTTCTATGGTATCGTTTGATAAAGCTATTCATTGCCTTTCTATCTATTTGTGTATCTCTTCCTCTCTCTCTCTCTCTCTTTCTCTCTCTCTGTCTCTCTCTCTCTTTCACTTTCATTTTCACTTTTTCATAGTTGATATTAGTTCGAAATTTCGGGATTTATTCGAGATTCGTTGTTACACAATGGATGTAGCTATGATTGGTCGATAGTTTCCTTCCTTCCTTCCTTCCTTTTTTTCCTTTTACTTTCTTTTTTCTTTTTTCTTTTTCCTCTTCATTCATTCATCTTTCTCTCCATAGGCAAAATGTAATTTTGATTTTGGACGATAACTTTTTTTCGATTGTATAGAACTCGTTCAATTGACTTTTTCCCTGTCTCTCTCTCTCTCTCTCTTTCTCTCTCTCTCTCTCTCTCTCTCACTTTTCTATTGAATCATTGTTGTTTGCATTAGAACAAAACTGAGAATAATGACATCGAGAAAGAGTAAGGGAAATTTTTTCTTTTTTTTTTTTTTTTTTTTTTTTTTTTTTCTATTATTATTATTCTTTTTTTTCCCTTCTTTATGACAAATCTTCTTCCCCGACGACAGTAATAACGATATTATCGAGATATTAGATAGATTAATTAGAATTTAATTTATTTATATCCATAGTGTACAAAGAATTAATTCTTTCTCTTTTTTTCTTTTTCTTTTTTTTCTTTTCTATTTCTTAATTTTACTTTTTTTTCTATTACATACATATGTATGTATATATATATATATATATATTTTTTTTTTCCTCTTTTTTTTTCTCCTTTTTTTTTTTGGAATATCTTTCCCCACGACGAATCAAAATGGTAGTTTTCATTAAAAGGAAGAAAAGAACAATGGAAATTAAATATAAATGAATTAGATCGTATTTTCTCTCTCTCTCTCTCTCTCTCTCTCTCTCTCTCTCCTTTTTTTTTTTCTTTTCTTTTTTCGTATTCATGCACGAAATAATACAGGTCAATACGACCTGTGTGCGTACGTGCAAATAGAGCAGATCTATGTGAATCTGTTATTATAAAAAGTAGTTTGAGCCAAATATTTGTCGTTTTGAGATAATACATTTTTTTTGTTTTTTTTTTTTTTTTTTTGAAATAGAAGAGAGAGAAAGAGAGAAAGAGAGAAAGAGAGAGAAATATGAGAATGTAAAACAAGAAAAGTGATAAATTATATTTTCGTCCGATTTTTCACGTAGACTAATTTAGTTTCATGTGGTTATTGGCATTTATTATATATACTATATACTATATACACTATACATATATATATATGAAGTATATACATATACTTCATAATGGTTATATGTGTCTAATATATATATATATATATATATATATATATATATATATATATATATATATATAGACATGATGATAGGTCGAAATTCGTTCATCGAGCCGATTAAAAAATTTTACGCCTACTCGGGAGGATACGACACGTCCACTTGTTTTTGTCACAAAATCTATTTATAATCACGTTTTTGGCAACTACACGAGAAATTCGTACGTCTCTGTCTCTGTCTACATTTGCGTGTGCGTGTGCGTGTGCGTGTGCGTGTGCGTTTATATGTTACACACAGAGTAAGAAAGAGAGAGAGAGAGAGAAGATGTGACGAAAAACTTAATAACTTTTGACTATTTTTCCGACGTCCTCCTTTTATAATATATCTATAATATATCTATATATTTCAAATGAAAATAAATCAAAGGGGAAGTGCTTTTCGATTAATCGACTGTCCTGAATGAAATTTATCAGTCGAATAGTTACGATATCATCATCGAGTAAGTCTTTTCAGAATTCTTATCGAAATTAATTAAACGAAGTAATATATTATTAACGAGTACCATCAGGAATGATATATTAGATAAAAATTTTATCTATCACGATGGATAAACAGTGTAATATTAGTGTTATAATATTTTTCTGAATCGTAAATTTGAAAAAAAAAAAAGAAAAAAAAGAAAGGCAAAGAAGAAAATTATTTTTATTTCACTTTTTCAATTTTTTACTTTTTCTTTTTTTTTTTTTTTTTTTTTTCTACAATTATCACGATCCATCTGTCTTACGATATAATTAATACGAAAGAAATCATATGTATATATATATATATTTTTTTTTTTTTTAATTATTATTAGATATTATACATTTTTATATAATATGAATAATATACATATGATAATAATAATAATAATAATAATTTATAAAAATGTATATATATATATATATATATATATATACATATATATGTTAATAGTCATATAATTTTTGATACAAATTATTTACTATTTAATATTTGATTAGATTACAATACTTAATTGAAAATGATTTTTATTTAATTATAATATATTATATTTTTATATAATAATTATTTATTTATATATATATATATATCGTTTAATATAAATTTTATGATTAAATAGAATCTGTATTAATTAAAAATTTTCATTAAGTACTATTCAAACTTGCTTATTATAAATTCGTTCGTTCGATTTATATATTAATATACATACGTTATGTACGTATTATCTTTGAACGATCAACAATCACAAAGGTTAGCCTTGAAATCATAATATTTATCCAATGACATTGGATACAAAGACGCGTTGTCATTTCTAAAGGATATAAACACAATGTAACAAGATCAGAATAGTCAGGTAGTTAGTTTAATTTCGTATTTCAATGATATCAGACGTACGAGAAATTATATATCACGTACATACATATTTTAATTCTAATATATTAACTTTTCGTATTAAATATTATTATTATTATTATTATTATTATTATTATTATTATTATTAGAATAATCGTTTACGCAAATACGTATTAGAAGTGGATTTTATATTAATCAAACAAATCTCCTAATCGTTTTATTCTCATTTTTCGTCAATTAAATATCATCGACTTAATTAATTTTTATTAACTGTACGTTTTATGACTTTTAAACGAAATAAATTAATCTCGAAGTTGGTGCATATAATAACGATTGAGGGAAAAGGAAAGAGAAAGGAAAATATAATAAAAAGAAAAGAAATAAATAAATAAATAAATAAATAAAAGCGTGGGATAAAAAAGGTTTGAAAGTTTGAAAATAATTATTCGACATGTATACGAACTTTCATCAAAAATGGAATGCGATGAGGATCCCACGTCGATTGGATTCACCAAAAATGGTGAGAATGAAAAATTAAAACAAAATATTCTAAATTCGTTTCTAAAAAAAAAAAAAAAAAAAAAAAAAAAAAATCTCACGATACATACATACATACATATATATCAATTTTATTAATCATTAAATATATATACATTCATTTAATATTAAATTGTTATAGATAAAATTGAAAAAAAGAAGAAAAAATTTGTACATATGTATGAACATATATGTATAATTGTTGTATCATTGAAATATATAAAAGATAAATAATACATAAAAAAAAAGTTAATATAAATAAATGATTTAGGCGAAGATCGTAAAAGAAAAATCACCATCGCCAGAACGAACGGAAACATCGTCGATGATTTATCTGTTGATGAAATCATCGATGAACAAACAAAAGATACAAAAGGAGGAATCTCATCGGGGTCATTACAAAATATTTGGTGATCTTCCAAAATTATCGTGCATTAAACGAACCGATTCTAAAGATTATAAAACGAAAGTTAAGCAGGAGAATACGTTCGAGATTTACGACGATACTATAAAGTCGAATAATATCGATGTTGATACGTTCACTGATTCGAAAAATAATGTATTATTGTCCAAAGAGAATGTTGATTGTTTTATTAAGAAGGAGATCAAAGTTGAGAATGATTTATACGAGGATGTTTTCGTTAATGACAATACTTCGATCGATGATCCTTGTCGATTAATCAAAACGAATAACGATCAAAAATGTTCGTCTATGTTATATTCATCGGTTGATGATTCCAATGATGATGATGATGATGATGATGATGATGATAATGATGATGATGTTTTTACTAAAGAGAAATCAGAATCGATGATTGATCCTCGTCGATCAATACGAACGAATAATCGAAAACGTTCGTATATTCCGTCTTCGTTGTCTGAGTCTCCTATCGAAAAAAAATGGCGACCAAATACAAAGGAAGATATTAAATCAAAAATAAAGTCATCTACCCCGAAGAGGATCAAACAGTCTTCTATGTCGGACATGAATGAGCTCATGCGAATTACTAAAGCTTTTCAAAATCGAAGGGAGAAACGTGTACCTGTCATTTATGATAGGGCTAGACCAGGTCTTCGTATATATATTATTTTTTATTCTTTTTCTTTTTTCCTCTTTCTTTTCTTTTTTTTCCTTTTTTTTCCTGTTGTTTTCGTTATTCACTTTATTTCATAGAAGTAATAGAACAGATGGAGAATAATTTGTGTATTGTAATTATTTGTTTAGTTATTTCTATTGGAAAAAGTTGAATAATTTTTTACTTTTTGTCTATTTATTTATTTTTTTTTTTTTTTTTTTTTTTTCGTAGAACTTGTAAATAGATATGATCAAAATTCGATTTGCTATACGTGTAATATATTTAGAATTTTGAAAAAAGAAAAATATACATTTATACGACTCATTCACATGTGTACCTAAGAACGACAAAATATACACACGCACGCGCACACACACACGCGTATATATAAAATGTCTACAGATAAGTGTGTGTATTTGTGTGTTTTATATATATATATATATATATATATATATATATATATATATATCATACGTTTAATACAAAGTAAAAAAAAATATATTGCTCGTTTAATACAAATCAAAGTGTATCAAAATTCGTTGTACATACTTATGTATTTTCGTTAGAGATGTATCATCGATTTAGAAAAAAGTATATGCACTTACACATGCACACATACAAACATATACCTTCCTCTCATTCATTTTCAAAGCTATTTTATCGCATACGAACATGATACATCCGATAGAATAGAACGAACTATAACAGGGTTAGTTATCTCTCTCTCTCTCTCTCTCTCTCTCTCTCTCTCTCTCTCTCTCTCTCTCTCTCGCTCACTCTCACTCTATCTATTTCTCTCTTTCTTTCTTTCTTTTTCTTTTTCTTTTTTTTCCTAATAACGTTTTAACGACGTCACGTTGCATCGGCGTCGCGTTTACACGCGAACATCTTATTCGGGTTGAAAAGTCATGCAATTTGCTGCGGCGTTATGCATAAGAGCGACGTATGAGGGTTTGTGGAGACGCTAAAGAGGGGTGTAAGAGAGTAGAGAGAGAGAGATAGAGAGAGAAATATATATATATATATATATTTATATATACACATACTAGCCAGTAGCAGCATATTCTTTGTCCTAGAAAGAGTGCAACGTACTCAAAACGTTCGTTCTAACAAACGTTTGCATTTCTCCGGTTAATTTCAGCGGCAGGGTAAACAACGGTTAAACATGGTATTACGGATCTTTGTTACTAATCTCTCTCTCTCTCTCTCTCTCTCTCTCTCTCTCTCTCTCTCTCTCTCTCTCTCTCTCTCTCTCTCTCTTTGCGCACAATAGATATCTCCTTAGAAAATGCAAACTACGATAAACGGGTACGCGTTTTAAAAAGCGAACTCCATTCAAGATTAGATACTCGGCTGGTCTGTTGCTGGTATGCTGATGCATCCTTGTTACATTCAACACATACAGAGAGTGAGTGAGAGAGAGAGAGAGAGAGAGAATGAGAAGGAAAGGGAGAGGGAGAAATTATCGATACACTGTATTACACATACCTTTCTCTATATCTATACAGGCTGAACGAAAAATTCCTACTATTCTGATTTCTTTCTCTCTCTCTCTCTCTTTTTTTCTTTTTTTTTTTTTTTTTACAATCAATTGCTCTTTTCCATTTTGTGAGAGAATTGTTTTTAGATTTCCTTTTAAATTTGCGATTTATATCAGACCTTAGTGATTTTTTTTCTTTTTTCTTTCTTTTTTTTTTTTTTTTTTTTTTTTTTTTTTAAGCTTGACTCCGTTGACGATTTGAAAATTTGCATAATGGGACAGTAAATGTTAATAGGTCGATGATAAATTGATCGGTAAAAAAAAAAAAGATTTCGAAGGCACGTAATTAATTTTTAATATCGTCTAAGACCTTTTGGTTACTTCCTTTTTTTTTTTTTTTGTTTTCTTTTTTTGTTTTTCATACCGTTCATTTATCTAGCACGTATATGTGAAATATATTTACACGTTTGTGTAACTTCTTTGTGTACACTCGTAGATTTCCGTAAATATGTATCTTTCTCTTTACGTGTGCGTACGTACGTGTGAATGTGTGTGTGTTTGTGTGTATATATATATATATATATATATATATATATATATATATATATATTTTATACACAAGTTTTTAGGTAAATTTCAACCGAGAACAATCGTCGCAATTTTGTCTCTTACATACATACATATATACATACATACATACATACATACATACATATATACATACACACATAAAAATAGAACAAATATTTATTTGAAGATTATTAACACGCGTTTTTGTTTATTTTACACGAGTGTTTCATAGGTAAATTTCACGTAAGGATAATTCCATCTCACGTACGTTGTTCTATTTTCTTTTTCTTTCTTTTTTTTTTTTTTTTTTTCCTACATACATGCCATATATCATACTTCAGATAACAAAATATTTATTTAAAAGATTATTTATAATCTATTTATCGTTTATCCGTTCTAAATCATTCGCGGTATATGATTCACACGTATTATCTAATTAATATTTATCTATGATATATACCAGTTACTCGTTTTAATCATATTAATTATTTGTTTATTCGTGACGATGAATAATTATTATTAATTAATTATTTCGTTTAAGTATTGGTTAAAATTATACGAAAAAATTATTCAAAATTGTTCGTGCGATACGAACTACGTATTTATTGTTAATCGATCGATATATATATATATATATATATATATATATATATATATATATTTATAGTTGTTTGTTCCTGTATTTCGTTTTTGAACGAGAGAAAGAATGAAAAAGAAAAAGGAAAAGAGAAAAAAAAAGAATAAATAAAAAAAGAAGAAAGAAAAAAGAGAGCTAGAAAGGAGAATTGCGATGGAGGAAGTACTTTTTTTTAATGATTTTTAATTGTTAATCTTTTGCACTTTATCGTAGATGTACCCTTTCCACCGTCGCACAAGCTGACAGTGGCTGAGGTCTTCGATTCGGGAACGGATCGGCCGAGACCGGAAGTTCTTAAGCAACACTTCACTCTCGAAGGTAGAATCGACGAAGCTGCGGCCCTTCGTATAGTCAATGATGGTGCCGCCATTTTACGCTCGGAAAAGACAATGATCGATATCGAAGCACCTGTAACCGGTAAGTTTAAATTATTTACATTTCAAAAAAATATATATATATATATATAATAAATAAATATATGTCTTTAAATTAAGTTTCTTTTATAATATATAACGAAAAATGTTTAATCTTTTTATCTTTATCGCATTGTCGATCAATCACGAGTAAATGTGTGTGTGTATATATATATATATATATATATATATATATATATGCATACAGTATATGCAACTTATGTTCGTTTTTAAAATGTTAATAAAATTTTGTTAAGTCATTATTTACGATATTGTTTATCGTAAATTATTATTCTTCTTTTTTCCATTTACAATATTTGCTCAATCTTTTTGAATAAATTAAATAAATCATCCGGGTATTTATAATAAAATATGAAATATTTATGATATGACTTAATGAATTATATCGATCGTAATATTTATATACTCCGACATTTAACGAAAAAAAAAAAAAAAAAAAAAAAAAAAAAAAAAAAAGAAAAGAAAAAAATCAAAAATGTTTATATAACTTCTTTTTCTTTTTTTCTTTTTTCTCTTTTCTTTTCTTTTCTTTTTCTTTCTTTCTTCTTTTGTAACTTTTAATATCTCAACGTGGACTTTTGAGAATTTAATTATTGATAGTTTATAAAGGATGTGAAACGCGTTATTAATTTTTGCGTTGAAAACAAAACCGATCAACAATGGATCGGTATGGATTAAGAATCGAACATGTGTTAAGTTTACATAACTCGGTTTATATGATGATGTAAGTGAGTGAACGAGCGAGTCCATCTATCACAAGTGTAACCGGATCTGGTCCAGATTTTCAGCCTCATTTCAGTCACGCTCGTGATGATCCATATATGAATGAATTTATATCACAGATGTTAACAATATGCAGTAATCGTGCTATTTTTTATTTTTTATTTTTTATTTTTTATATAGAATATATATATATATATATATGTTTAATTACATGATCGATATTATTAGAAGCGAACATGTTTGGGAAATTTCTAATTAGTCTTTTTTGTTTTGTTTTGCAATTATGAAGGAAAGAGAAAGAGAGGTGAGGAGAGATAGAGAGAGAAAGAGGGAGTGGGAGAGAGTATATACGAACGAACGTATGTTTTCTGTGTAAATTTATTAATTAGTTATTTATATGAATATTAAAAGAGTAATGAAAAATATAATATATATATATTAAAATTCTAATTACTTTTCTTAATTTGTTCTCGGTCTGTTCTAATTTTTTCTTTTTTTTTTTTTTTTAATTCTCGTTTCTTCCCCTCTCTCTCTCTCTCTCTCTCTCTCTCTCTCTTTTTCTGTCTGTCTCTTCTCTTCTTCTTTTTTTTTTTAAACTCATTTCGTACACAATTTTTTTTCCTTTTCTTTTCTTTTCTTTCTTTTTTTTTTTTTTTTTTATGATTTTTACAATCTCCTAGTGCATATTACAAAAGTTCACGTAGATGTTAACAAACGTTTCATACGAACTTTTGTTCGTTTTCATTGTGTTATTTATTTATTCTTTTCTCCTTTTGTTTCTTTTTTTTTTTTTTTTGTTTTTCGGAAAGTACACACAGGGGCGTGTGGCGAGGTTTACGCGCGGTTGTAAAGTTTTCGTGCGTTCATAAAAATCAATTGTTACTTTATTCTTTTTGTTTTTTATGAGGAGGGTCGGAGGGTGGGAGGGAGGGAGGAAGGAAGGAAGGAAGGAAGGAAGGAAGGACAGAAGAAGGCGGGTAATTGAATTTTTCGACATTTTGTTTGTTTATTTGTTTTTCTTTTTCTTTTTTTTTTTTCTTTTTTTTTTTTGCAACAGAGTTTCGATTTAGAAACTTTTAGTGAACTGCTCTATCCATCCTGTAATAATAATAACAAAGTGCTCGTAATAGACATATGTTCAGTTTAACTTGGCCGACTCACGATACAAATTTGTATTCGACAAACTGCGCCATTTCTCCCTCTTTCTCTCTCTCTCTCTCTCTCTCTCTCTCTTGCATATCTTTCGTCTCTTTTTATTCGTTGTCGTCGTCGTCGTCGTCGTCGTCGTCGTCGTCGTCGTCGTGCCAGAAGGTAATCGTGTGTCTGTCACATGCACGTTCTCTCGTTCTTTCTCGTTCTTTTTACAGTGAAAAAAAGATTTGCACATACAAACACACAAACATTCCTTCTAAGGGAGATACATACATTACACACGTGTATTTTTGTGTGTGTATGTGTGTATGTATATATATATATATATATATATATATATATATATATATATATATAGGATGTGCATCCATAGACGTCCGAACAAATATCTCTTGACCGTTTGAAGTTGGAATAAAATTTTAATAAAAAAAATTTGCACGTCCCTGACGTCATCTACAAAGTGCACGTAAAATTTTTCTATTATTTATTTTTCCCTTTTGTTTCTTTCACTTCTGTTTTAGTTTTGTTTTGTTTTTTTTTTTCTTTTCTTTTTTTTTTTTTTCCGTTTTATTTCATTTCGTTTACTCCTGACCTTTTCGAGATATGCGAGGGTGAATAGTTCTTTTTCTTCTTTCCTCTTTTTTAACCTTTTTTTTTTTCTTTTTTTTCTTTTATTTTTTATTTTCTCTTATGAATACCTATAATCTTTTTTTTTTTTTTTTTTTTTTTTTTTTTTTCCGTATATTTATACAGCAGTGATCATTCGCGATTAGTGAAAAATGTTTACTGTCTATCATTTACGAGATAATCGGTGTTTTAACGACCTAATAACAAATTCATACTGTGTCTATATATATATATATATATATATATATATATATATATATATATATATATATATATATATATATGTATATGTTTATGTGAATATGTATATAGACATTTTGGCAGAGGCCTTTTACGATACGTGGAATTGAAAACAGGATGTAAACAGGACATAAATCTATCGGTTTTCTTAGTTTATATATATATATGTATATTCTATATATATTATATACATTGAGAAATGTCGATATTGTAGGAGAGTGATGGATTAAAAAAAGAAAAAAGAAAAAAAAAATTAAATTTGTTTTTCTAATGAAGTACGATATATATAATAATATTACGTTAATATTTTTAACGTATTATCTTCGAATAATCGTGAAAATTGATTTTTTTTTTTTTTTTTTTTTTTTTTTATTCTTAAGTATATCGCGTTAATTATTGAATTACATATCTTGTCAATAGTTTAAAAATTCTTTTTTAGAAATATTTTATATATATATCCGAGTGAAATAATAATTATAATAATATTTATAACAATAACATACATATATATATATATAAAACACATAATCTATTATATAATAATAATAATTAATAATAATAATAAAGGTAATAATAATAATAATAATAATAATAATAATAATAATAATAATAATAATAATAATAATAATAATAATGATAATAATAATAGATGAAAATTTTATATTATATTTACACAGAGAAATATATATATAGAGAGAGAGGGGGGGTGGGAGGAGAGAAAATGATAGTACCACGTAGAGAAAAAAACTGTGTATAAATTAATTGTTTCGATAAATTCTATTTACTTTGACGAGGGGGGGGGGAATGTTTGCTGAAAGAAGGAGCAAAAAAAAGAAAAAAAAGAAAAAAAAGGAAAGAAAAACAGAAAATAGAAAACAATAGAGTAGATTCAAAAGCTTTTCGAGATGATCGAAGAACAAAGATAAAACAACGATTTATACGATGATCCGACCACCCACCACCCATCCACCTACTCGTCTAAGTGGGTAGATGAAGGAGGTGGGATCAAAATGTTTTGAAGTGATCTTAAAAATTAATTATCACTTTTTGCTACTTTGTAAATTCAATTATTTTCCTCTATTTATTTATTTATTTATTTTCTTCTTCTTCTTCTTCTTCTTCTTCTTCTTCTTTTCTTTCAATTTTGTTTTTTTTCTTCCTTTTTTTTTCTCCCCCATATACCGATCGTAAAAAGCAAGATCGTTCAGCGTTTTTTTTCTCTCTTTTTCTTTTTTTTCTTTTTCTCTTGTTTCTCGCACGAAAACAATTACGCAAGTTACAATTACACTCGCATTAATTCGCTCGAGATAAATCACGTTTGACGTATAAAACTTTCTTAATCGTCGACTTTTTCTTTCTTGGACTTCTTCTTCTTCTTCTTCTTCTTTCCTTTTTTTTTGGTTCTTTTTTTTTTATTTTTTTTTTTTTTTTTATTTTCTTTTTTTATAATTTATTTTATCTCGCACGACTCGCACCAAACTCGTTCTAACTATTAAATTTTTTCCTTTCTCTTTGACGACTTGTTGTTTCGCAATGTGTTAAGAGTTGGTGTAATCGTTAACGCACAACAACCATAGTTGGATAACGCCGTAAAATCAGGTCTCGTTAATCATGCTACTCCGGTTTGCATATACCACTTTACATATACCAACCCTACGTGAGTATATTACTTAATAAGAAAACCAAATTTAATTTACTCGACTCCGTGATATATTTATTAAGCTGACGTTAACTTTCTTTCGAGTTTCGATTAAATCGAATTAATTATTTGTACGTGCTTGTTTTGATGTTATATACTTTTCATCATCTTCCTTTATTCCTTCCTTTCTTCCCTTTTTTTACTTTTTCTTTTTTATTTAATTTAATTCATTTTTTTCAATTCCAACCTGAAAACTAATAAAATAATCAAATTATTCGTCCTGAAATTATAAATAAAGTAATAAAATAATTAATTGCGAGAATTTTTTTTAATTAAAAAGAAAAAAAAAATTGATAAGTACCATTAGAAAGACATATTAAAAAAATATGACGAATTTCGTTAAAAAAAAAAATTTATCGGACAGTCGATGCTAGCTTGAGTAAAAAATGATTAAAACAAAATAAAAAAAAAGGGGGAAAAAAAAGGAAAGAAGAAAAAAAATTGACGAAAAAGTATCGACTGAAAAATCGATTAAATTTCCATTACGAAAAATTCATTTAAAAGGAACAAAGAAAAAAAAAATGGCCAAACGACGTTATGAGTAGTCGGTGAAAAAAAAAGAGAAAAAAAAAGAAAAAAAAAGGAAAAATAAAAATAAATGAATAAAGAGACGACAAATTAAAAAAAAAAAAAAAGGAAAATGGAAAAAGAAAGAAAAGAAAAAAAAAGAAAAAGCATTTGCTTAAAACAATAATCCGGCTAATTGAATGCTTGCGGAATGAAAGAAAAGAAAGAAAGAAAAGAAAAAAAAAGAAAAAAAAAGAAAGAAAAAAAAATGAAGTAAATAAATAAATAAAGATA
>NC_060959.1:9556406-9558906 GCF_910589235.1 Vespa crabro
TTTTTTTTTTTAATTTTTCTTGATTTCAAACACCTACATACATATTTGCATACGTACATAAAACGGTTAAACAGAGACACAAATTAGTGCGCACAGAAATACATTTATATCAACAAATTTAATAGAGAAGTCACAATACTTCTATTGTTTTTATTTTTATTTATTTTAATTTTTATATTTTTTACAATATCCAACGTCATTAAAATAAATAACTTTTATTTAATGACTTAAAATAATTGACTTTTGAAATTGGCTCGCGTATTATTCATAAAGAAATATCAAAACGATCTAATGCATTGTAATATAATCTATAAGTAATAGAAAAATTCAAAATGTCGATAAAAATTTCTTTCTCTTTTTTTTCCCTCGTTCGTTTCTACAATTACACACACACACACACACACACACACACATATATATATACACAAATTCTCGTATCGGAAGTAATAAGTACATACGCGTTTTTTACGTGTCTCTGCAACGTAGAATTTCTCTCTCTCTCTCTCTCTCTCTCTCTCTCTTTTTTTCTTCTTTTAATATCCAATATCACTGAAATAAATGGCGGTGACTTTCGAGAGATTCTGTATTGTTCACGAATGCATCCCCCTACGGCAATGGTAATAGAATTTGCGGTGTTGCGAATACATGGTACGGGGGGTTGGGGTTAGAAGGGGTTTAGGAGGAGGAGGAGGAGGAGGAAGAGGGCATTACGGTGCGGATAGAATGCGTGCGCAAGTTGAATCGCCATTGGTCGTTCCGAGAAGAAGATGCTCGAACGACAACGTAACTTCCCATTTCCTCGTTCTCTCGATTTCCTTTATTCCTCCCTTTCCCACTATCCCTGCCCCTTTCAATACCCCCTCAATGCCCCCCTCAAACCCCATCCTCCCTATATTCCCTAGGTCTCTCACATCCCTTTTCTCCATCTCTCTTATCTCTTTTGTCTTTTGCTTTCTTTCCTTCTTCTTTTCTTTTTCTTTTTCTTTTCGTTTTCTTTCTTTCTTTCTTTCTCTCTAACTTCTTCTTCTTCTTCTCGTTGCTCCTCTCGTGGATGGCAAAACGAGGGATGAAATTGAAAAATTAATTTTTTTCTCTCCATCTCTCTTCCTATCCTTCTTTCTTTCTTTCTTCGGTTTTTAATTTCTTTCTTAATTTTTTTTCTTTCTCTTTCCCTTTAAATCATATTTACCTTTGACCGCGTTCAATTTTGTTACGTCGAGCGAACTAAATAAAATTCGTCGTCTTGTGTATCTCGTAAAAAGGAAACGAAAGAAATATCGTAATTCGTTTCTCCATTGTACACGATCCAATATAAAATTGATTTTTAATCGAAAATGTATTAGAAAATAAAAGAAAAAAAAAAAAAAAAAAAACAAAAAAAAAAAGAAAGAGAAAAAAGAGAAGGAAGAAAGAATGAAAGATACGAATTATTTATCAAAATTCCAGTCTAACAAATTTATCATAGATTTTGTTAAAGATCGTTAAAGATCGCGATTGATATTATCGATCATAAATTTATTTCTTTCGTTAAGAAATCGATGAAGATTTTGTTTAATTGGAACAGGATGGTGCAGAAGAAGGGCAGGTAGGGAGTAGGGAGGTTGGAGGGGATGGATATTGAGTGAGAGTGGAAAGAGAAGACGAAGAAGAAGAGAGAGAGAGAAAGAAAGAAAGAAAGACAAAAAGAAAGAAAAGGAAACAATCAAATAACAAGAGAACATTGAGCAGTCGTAATGGTGTCGGCTTTAAAAAGATTAATGATAAGAACAGAACTCACGATGAGGTATCGTTCGAACGATTTCTGATGATGTTACAATTTTTTTTTCCTTTCTTTTAGTTCTCTTTTTTTTTTTTTTATTTTTATTTTCTCTTTTTTTTTTCTTTTTTTTTTTTCTTGCCGTTCGTTCGTATCACCCCTCCTTAACTAAATTTATTCCTACGTTTGACACGTTGACAATTTTCTTTCGTTTTCTTTTTTATTATTATTATTATTATTATTATTATTATTATTATTATTATTATTATTATTATTATTATTATTATTATTATTATTATTATTATTATTATTTTGATCTTTGAGAAAAGACAGAAGTAAAAGAAAGAAGGGGAAAGTAACGAAAGTAAGCAATTATTCATGACTGTGTACTCGTGGATTTATGAAAGAAAAGAAAAGAAAAGAAAAGAAAAAAAAAAAAAAAGAAAAAAACGAAAAAGGAAAAACAGAGTATCGCACTGAAGTAGAAAAAGAAGAAGAAGAAGAAGAAGAAGAAGAAGAAGAAGGGGTGGAAAAAAAAGGAACGTACATCTCATTATCGAACTTATTGTTACGAGAGAAAAATTTTTATTTCGTTCTCGTAAAAAGAGAAAAAGAAAGATAAAAGAAACAGGAAAGAGGAAAGAAAATAAGAAAGAAATAAGAAAAATATACTTCAGGGTGAATCGACTTTTATTTTCATTAATTATAAAAAAAGAGAGAGAGAGAGAGAGAGAGAGAGAGAGA
>NC_060959.1:9563906-9568906 GCF_910589235.1 Vespa crabro
TATTCGTTTATTTATTTAGTCTTTTTTTTCTGTTTTTTTTTTTTTTTTTTTTTTTTTCCCATGTAAAATTACAAGCCTAGAAAATATTTGTCCCATCCTGTACGTTCAATACATTGGTTACATAAATTTTCTATTAATTAATTAATTAATTAATTAATTTGTTTATTTCTTTTTTATTTTTCATGTAAAATTACAACCCTTCTTATTTAAATACAGTGGTTAACGTTCAAAAATTTTCGAATAAATAGAATTTCTTTCTTAAATGTCTAATAATTTGTTAAAAAATAAAAGACATGAAAGAGAATAAATAAATAAACAAATATAAATAAATAAAAAAAAGAATAAGAGTCCATTACGAAATGATTCGTGCGTATTATTACAACCCTTGATGCGTTTTTCATTCAACTTTCTTAATTAATTTTTCGTTGATCTGCGATTAAAAAAGGAAAAAAAAAAAAGAAAAAGAAAAAGAAAAAAAAAAGGATTCTTGATACTATTCTTTGTCAAATATTAATCTCAGTCGACGTAAAAATATTTTTTTCTTCCGTCGAAGGATTTAATATCGTGAATGAATGACGTCATCGGATCCTTTAACGCAAAAAGATTCGTTTCAACGTTAGTAGTATACGTTTTACTTTTAGATTTTCTGTCAGAAAATAAATGGGCGCGTATCGTATTAAAATTCGAATGATTTTTCGAAACGACAGGAGTAAAAAAGAAATAAAAAGAGAGAGAGAGAGAGAGAGAGAGAGAGAGAGAGAGAGAGAGAGAGAGAGAGAGAAAGAGGATGGTAGGGTATATGGAAGTGAGAGGGAGAGAGATAGAGGCAGATGATGTCCATAACATATTTGTAAAACATTTTTGTGACGACTCAAGCGTAAATTTCGATAAGAAAACATTTCGTGAAAGCATTTAAATAAGACGATATAGGAAAAGGATAGATCGAAATTGTGCATGCCTTTGACGTAGACGACGACATTCACCATTTCTATCTCATGTATTTACGAGATAGAAAAGAATTTTTTTATTTACGTGAAAAAAAAAGAAAAAAAAGAAAAAAAAGAAAAAAAAAGAAAAAGAAAAGAACAAGCAATATTACAATACCCTTTATATATCGATGTTTCATATCGTCCATTAATGGATCAAACGTTCACTTGTAGTTTTGATAGTCCGAAGAAATTCTTTTTTGTTCTTTTTTGCTTTTCTTTTCTTTTGTTTGTTTCTTTCTTTCTTTTTTTTCTTTTTTTTTTTTTTTTTTACTTTCATTCTTTAACTACATCAGAAAATTAGATTAACCGTATAAACAGGTGCGCGTCACACACGCACACCTGTGTAATTATATTTGTATTATCATTTTCTCTCTCTTTTTTTTATTTTTCTTTTTTTTATTTTTTTTTTTTAACTTTCTTTCTTCTTTTAAAGATAAGAAAAAAAAAAAGGAAAAGAAATATTCAAGAGATTAGATCGATTATTATTTCGTGTTATCGAACGAAAATAAGATTTCGAAATTTCGAAAGCCAAAAGAATTGTATTTTAAAATTTGTATAGTACGAAACTTATGATAATTTGTTCTCATTGGATTTTATATGAAACCGATATGTAGATCGTAATTAATTAAAAATAATAATAATAATAATAATAATAATAATAATAATAATAATAATAATGATGATGATGATGATAATAAAATAAACAATATCGTCGAAGAAAACAACCTCCGTCGAATGGCGTAATAAATAAAGAAAGAAAGACAAAAAATAAATAAATAAATAAATAAATAAATAAAGTACAATAAAATTAATATGAAAATGAAAATAAAAATAAAATAAAAATAACGATTCTATAGAATGAAAAACTTCGTCGAGTAAAGTAGAAACATCGTTGAAAAGAGATTTTTTATCGTTACTTAAAAAAAAAAAAAAAACAAAAAGAAAAAAAGTGCATACGCACGCATACATACATACATACATACATACATATATATAAAATAATATTAAATAAAAAAAAGTGAAAAAAATTAGATGTATCTTTTAACGTAAATTTGTATCAATCATCTTTATTATCTTTTTAGAATGAAGATGGGAATAAAAAGAAAAATATTATTTTGAAAATCATTCTAAAATCAATTGTCCTGGAGTATATTATTTTTTTAAAGTTTTTAACACGTCGAAGGACACACGTTTTGACATAGGCACTTTCGAATAGGCACTTTATCGTTTCTTCATGAAATAACCATTGTTCATTGTTGAAACAATGGACAAGTCCATTCGCCGTGTGCTTAGATACGTTCAAAGTTGTTTGAAAGTTTCGACGAAATCTAATAGCAGGTGCACGGTTGCCTAGCTACTTTAAACTTTAGCCCTACTTACATATCCATATATATATATATATATATATATATATATATATATATATATACATTCATACATAGATATAGATTCTTCATAGCTATACATACATAGATACAGATATATAGAGATACATAACGTATGTCTACTTAACTACTTACTTATTTACTTGCTTACTTAAGTATGTAAATACTTAAATATGTATGGATGTATGTATGTATGTATGTGATGGAAATACATATTCACGTTTAAGTAATAAGATTCATGGATATAAACACAACCGACTGATGCGGTTACCGTTCGGTTAACGATGCTGTGAATCCGTCCAGAGAATTTATCGTATCCTTCGATTAATTAACATTATACGGTAATCAAAAGCATCCTAGCGAAATGAAAATCATCGTTCCATATCATGATCGAGAGTTTTAATTCGAGATAAATCATTTTGGGAGGAATCTAATTATGTTATTCTCAATTGTGTATATATATATATATATATATATATATATATATATATATATATATATATATTCGTTTATTCAAGCTCGTGAATATATTCGTTAGAACTCAAATTAATCAAATTAATCAAATTAATTATTTCTTTTTTTTTCTCTCTTTTCTTTACTCTTTTTTTTTCATTTTTTTTTTTTTTTTTTTTTTTTTTTTTTTTTTTTTTTTTTTTTTTGGTACAGTCTTCGTCGATTTTATATTTTATATTGATACTGTGAGATGATATATACTTTTTTGTGTGCTAAAATATTGTCGAAAGATTATCGTCTATTATTTGTATCTTTTCTTTTTTTTTTTATTGTTTTCTTTTTATGAATAGATATCATGTACTTAAAAAATGTGTGTTGCTGAAAAGAAAAAAAAAATGATTGGTAAAGGATTATCCTCAATTCTTTTTTTTTTTTTTTTTTTTTTTTTTATTTTTATTTCATGGATCTACGTATTTATTTAATACACACACACACACACATAAGTTTTCTATATGTAATGATATTTAAAGAAAAAGGATGTTCTTTTATTTATTTATTTATTTATTTATTTTTTTTTTATAATCATTAATAATAACAATATTATCATCCTTGATTTTTAATCAATTGAATTGGAATATTTAGAAATATAAATTTTATTAGAACGTCAGGTTAAATTAATTTTTCTAGTTTTTTTTTTTCGGAGCTGATTTTGAAAACTGTAAAGTATAAAAATATTTAAACGACAGATTTTTCATTCTTCTGAATTGTTCGAGATAAAATAATTATTGTTGAACGATAAAATCGATTAAATGTATAGAATACATACATACATACATACATACATATATATACACAAACACATGGTGGAATTAGAAACATGTGTCATATTTGTTTGTCATAAAAAAAAAAAAAAAAAAAAAAAAAAATTGACACGCAGAGTTATTTGCAGTAACGTTATCATCGTTCGTAGCTTTCATTCGTGAACGCGTGGATATTGAAAGTGCATCGTCATGCTTTGTAATCGTTTATCGCTCGTAGTCTATTTGCTTTATGTAATACGCGTGACTGTGACATTTAAAAAAATTAAAAGTAATAAAAAATAAAAAACAAAAAAAAGAAAAAAGAAAAAAAGAAAAAAAGAAAAGAAAGAATGAAAGAAAAAAGAAAAGCTATTAATAATAATATTAATCAAGATAGAAGACCTCGAATAATAATGAAAAATTAAATCGATCATGATGAGAATAAATTGATAGATGAATTAATCGATATCAATGAGTAAATTAAAAAAAAATATATATATATATATATATTTAAATACATATATATATATATATATATATATATATATATATATATATGTATATGTATATGTATGTAATAAAAAATTAACGAATTAATGAATAAAGAGATAAAAAAATAAATAAAAGACAAAGAGAAAGTGAGAGGGAGGGGGAAGGATTCGTTTGAGCAGTGAATAAAATTAACGTGGAATAGATTGAAATTGTACGATTAAATAGAAAATAAATCGTTTCGAGTTATGATTTCTTAATATTTTTTTTTTCTTCTGCCTTTTTTTCTTTTTTTTTTTTTTATTTCGAATCGATTTGAATTATATCATCTATATCGTGGGAAATAGGAAAATAATCTATTTGTTTGAAAACATTGTTATCAACATTTGCGGGAGATAGATACATACGGTCACGTAGCAATGTGACCTGTATATATATATATATATATATATATATATGTGTGTGTGTGTGTGTGCGCGCGCGTGTATAATATAATACATATATGTTTATTTTGTATTTCTTTTGTATTTAATTTCTTTAATTATGTTTCACGAGTCAGTCGCAATAAGGGGTCGTAATAAAGTAAACATCATAGTAACATCGAAGTCTAACGATAAGTATTTTTATCTTGTAACTATTAGTTTTATTCCATTTATATTTTCTACATTATATATATATATATATATATATATATATATATATATATATATATATATTATAGTTATTACCATTAAAAAAATATTAAATATTATTTTTCAAACAAAATTATTCTTAAAGAAATTTTCTGTATGAAATGATATTTAAAAAGAATGCTTTTCTTTTTATATATTTTTGTTATAATATACATACATACATACATACATACATACATATATATATATATC
>NC_060959.1:9573906-9576406 GCF_910589235.1 Vespa crabro
ATCGTGGCTTCTCTTTAATCTTCGGTGTCGGTCGGCACGCGCCTTATCTATTTTCGTGCCCTGTTTCAATGTATATACGATGAATTCAAAGTACGCTACTCGAATGACTCGTTAAGGGTGTCGCATAGACGAGAATCAGACTCTAAATCACTACTCGTATATAATATATATATATATATATATATATATATATATATATATATATAAAGTTTGAAAAATTTTCAAGTTGGTTGCCTTCGTTCGTTCGTTCAAGAGTTTCATTTGAAAGAGAGAGAAAATAAGAGGGGTGGAAGGGGACAGAGAAAGGAAACAAGTGTCTCATTAAAAACGACAAAATCATGTATTCTGAAATGTTTGTGTGTGTGTGTGTGTGTGTGTGTGTGTGTATGTGTGTATTTCTACATTTTTGATTTATCGATGATTCGAAAGTTTCAATAGAAAGTTTCGATAGATAACATACGAATGATTGACAATTGATTTTTCGAAAAAAGAATAAGAAGAATTGAAAAGAAATTTTTTCTCCCCTTTCCTTTTATCTTTCTTTCTTCCCTTTGTTTTATTTTTGTTTGTAAATATTATCCACACCTATAGAAATTTCTTCTTTCTTCTTTTCTTTTTTTTTTCCACCAATAATTTCGTTTGAAAAATAACATTTAATATTTTTCAATAATAATAATAATGATATTATATTGTTACACATATATATATATATATATATTTTTTTTTTCTTGGTAATATTAAAATAATATCGAAATTAATATCATACATGCGAGTAAGATAATCGTTATATTAATTAATTAATTAATTAATTAATTAATAAATATTCGTTAATAAAAATAATTAAAAATATTGAATTTCACGAATTAAATGTAATTCTCTTTTTGTATTTCTGTTTATCCTTTGCTATATGTTTTTATTTCTTGTTTTTGTTTTTCTTTCTTTTTTCTTTTTTTTTTTCTTTTTTTCCTTTTTTCGTTTTCCCGTTTAAATCGACAATACATTGTCACATACGTATGGTCTCTCGGTCACATAGAATTATGGGGTTAATCGATTTTGAAATGCTTTCGTCCATATAAAGCGCATTGTAAATGCTCAGAAATACATATATATACATACATACATACATTATATATATATATATATGTATGTATATATGGGTGAGCAGGTATTAGTATGCGTATATCTAACTCTAAGCGAGTTGACATGCGTTTATCCATTCTGATCAAAGTGAAGATAGAGATAGACACAAGGATGGATAGATAGATAGATAGATTGATAGATAGATTGATAGATAGATTGATAGATAGATTGATACACACACACACACATATATATATATATATATATATATATATATATAGCTCGATTAGTTGATACATATCTTAGCATTAATTGATAAACGTGAACGTAAAATTATTTTCCGCAAGTAATAATAATAATAATAATAATAATAATAATAATAATAATAATAATAATAATAATCAAAAGAAGAAAGAAAAAAAAATGGGAAGGAATAATAGAGAAAAGAAAAAGGTAAAAAAGACGTGAAGTAAAGAAAGGGGAGGAAAATATCTGAAGAATAGTGACTGAAAAAAAAAAAAAGAAAAAGAAAAACAAAAACAAAATCAGAAATAAAAAAGAAAAAGGATGGGGAAACGAAAACAAAATATCTCCTCTTCTGTAGAATATTTTTTGTTAGAAAAAAATTATACGCTTAGAAAATATAGACAAAGATAGATAGATAGATAGATAGATAGATAGAGAGAGAGAGAGAGAGGAGATCCTTTAATCATATTTTCTAGTTAACGTAATAACATATAAGAAGAAAAATAAGAAGAAGAAGAAAAAAATAATAATAATAAAAAGAAAAAAAGCAATATAGCAGTGAATTGGTCGCGTGAATATCGTTATTTCATGTTTCCCATTTTTCTCTTTTTCTGTCTTTCTTTCTGTTTTCTTTTCTTTTTTTTTTTTTTCCTTTCCTTTCCTTTCATTTTTATTTTTTGTTATTGCTGTTGCAAAAACGTAATAAGATTCTCTCGTAATCTCTGACGCAAGTACATAAATATATTTTTCTCTTGAAATGTTGAAACGCGAAAGAAAGAATATAAAAGTTAAGATTTGAAATGAACGACGAGTTCCTCCTTTCGTGATTTGCATATATTTATTTATTTCTCTCTTTTTTTTTTTTTGTTTTCTTCCTCCTTTATTTTCTTCCTTCTCCTTCTTTTCTTTCTTTCCTTCTTTCTTTCTTTATTTCTTTATTTATTTATTTTTTTTTTTTTTTTACCGAGGTCGCAATTAGATCGACTCCTTTGAGTTTATTTATTCATCCTCGTTTTTCTTTTTTCTTTTCTTAATTTTTTTTTTGTCGAAAAGACATTCAACACTTTACATCTATATTATAACAGTGTGAATGTAAGAATTTGATCGAGTTTTTTTTTTCTTTTTTTTTTTTTTCCAATTAGAGACGTTTAAACGCAAAGATAATACGCGATCG
>NC_060959.1:9581406-9586406 GCF_910589235.1 Vespa crabro
ATTATCCCTTAACCTCGAAGCGTTGTTGTTCACGTTTTTTTTTATCTTTTTTTATGATAATGGCTACATTCGAGACATTATTTTCTTCGTTGTTTTTTTTTCCTTTCTTTTTACTTTTTTTTTTTTTTTGTTATTCTGTTTTTTCTTTTTTTGTTATTTCTTTTCTCTTTCTTTTTTTCTTTTTCTTCTTTTCTCTTATTTCTCGTTTTACTACGAAACGATGCACGATACCAATCGGCCTTACAACACGCGATTATTAGAAACTTTTTAATTATTTGGTCCCGTACATATTTATGGGAGGATAAAAACGAAAACAAATAAATAAATAAATCTTTGTGTGTGTGTGTGTGTGTATGTGTGTTTATGTAAGTGAAAGTTATTTTATTGAAAACATTATAGAAGAAATTATCAGACAATTTATTATTTATTAATTATATCGAAAAGATTTAATAATATTTGAAGGAAAGTTAAAAATGAATGACAATTAAAAAATATATATACCATGAAATCGTTCGTTCGATTGTGTGACATCTTTCGAAAATTTTTTTTCACGAATTTTTATTATCATTCTTTCAACATTTTTAACATTTTATTATTATTATTATTATTATTATTATTATTATTATTTTTTTTTTTTTTTTTTTTTTTTTTAAATAAATTTTTTATGTCTTCCATATACGTGTATATATGAGAATTAAAAAATATACAATTATTATTGTATATAAGAGGTATGAGAATATCACATAATTTTTTTTTAATATACTATATTTATATACATACATAAAAACGTTAATAATATAATTCGTAATTTATATATACATATATACATAACGTATGAAATAATATAATTTATATTATAATACTTTACTGTATATTTCGTAATAAAATTTTATACGATGTAAATGCTATATAATGCGTTGCATTATTTAAAAATTAAGGAAACATTTTGATATTACGAAAAAAAAAGAAAGAAAAAAGGACGTATAAATTTGATCATACGAAACTGCAGAAATTCTTCTCGACAAATATTTAACAAAATTGTAATAATTTCATTTCAAAGTATTTCCATGCTATGTGACCTCTCCATTGTTTCTATTTCATCTTTTTAGTTTAATTCTCTCTCTCTCTCTCTCTCTCTCTCTCTCTCTCTCTCTCTTTTGCTCTCGCATCCGTTACGTGTCTTTCCGTTGTTGGTTCGATGTTAACGGGGTTGGCTGTTCGGTGTTGTGAGTGGGGGTTGGGGGTTGGAGGATGGGGATTGGAGGTTGTGGGTTGGGGCAGGAGTTTGGGGACGGTAGATTCGCAGATGATTCTCCAGAGAAATGTGTGAAACAACTTCATGTTAGGAGAATTGCTCTTTCCTTCAACTTCCTGAATTTCGTACAACGAAATATTTTCTCTTAATTGTCTCTGAGCTCAAATCTGAACACACACATACACACACGCGCGCGCACACACACACACACACACACACACACACACACATATATCTAATATAAACGTAAATCGTAATATATTTGAAAAATGTAATTGTATTATTGTCATAATATGTTCTGGTGACGTACATATTTTTATTTATTTTATTTCATTTCAATTTTCTTTATTTTTTCTTTCTTTTCTTTTTTTCTTTCTTTTTTTTTTTTGTTTTTTTTTTCTTTCTTTTTCTTATTTTTCATTTTTCTTTTCTTTTCGTTCCATACATTCGCACAGAATATTTTACCATATTAAAAATTTCAAAAGCGAATGAGAATGAAAATAAATCCATATCCCGAATATATCCCGTATTAGTTTCTATTAAATTCTCTAACCAGTCTCATGTACAGTGCATAATGTATATATGTATACATATATATATATATATATAAACATGTGTTATATTATCTTCATAATATAAGCTGCGACATTTCATTTCTTTTCTCCTTCTTCCTTTTTTTTTATCCTTTTTTTTTCCTTTTCTTTTCTTTTTCGTTCATATCTTTCAGAAGGCTTTATTAAAGTTTGAAAACGTGACGAGAAAGAGGAAATTAAAAGCGGCGTAGGGGAGGGGAGGGGAGGAGAAAAAAAGAAGAAGAAGAATGAAAAACGAAAAGAAATATAGATCCTAACGAAATGTCCGGTATCAGCCCTTATATATATATATATATATATCTTTTGATTTTTGATTTTTTTTTTTATTATTTCATTTCTTTTTCTTTCCTCTTTTTTTTTCTTTTTTAATTTTTTTAATTTTTTCGTTCTCTCCTTTTTTTTTTTTTGGAACCCCCTTAAATATATTTTTTCCAATCAGGATTCGTTCTAGCATATCGTTCGGATAAAGGAGGGAGATAAAAGAAAAGAGAGGAAAAGAAAGAAAGAGACAAAGAGAGACAGAGAGAAAGAGAAAGAGAGAGAGAGAGAGAGAGAGAGAGAGAGAAAATGAACGGATCAGAGAGATATATAGATATACAAATAGATAGATGGATAGATAGATAGATAGATAGATAGATAGATAGATAGATAGAGAGAGAAAATGAACGGAAAAGAGAGAGATAGAGAGATAGATAGATAGAGAGATAGAGAGAGAGAGAGAGAGAGTGAGTGGAGGGGAGAGGGAGGGGAGGGTCAACGCGTCGAATCGCCCAGTGCAGGTTCGTTACTCTCTAGCGAGTTCACGACCCTCTTTTAATTAAATATACACTCGCGTGCGTGATTGCGTGTAAGAGTTAGTGTGCCCGCGAGTAAGTCGCTCGTAGAAAAATCGAGAGGGTGGTGATAGAGTGGGGATTGAGGGGTTGGTTGGTTGGTTGGTTGGTTGGTTGGTTGAATGGGTCTCTCTCTCTCCCTCTCTTTCCATCTCTGGAGTGCCATTTGTTTCTTTTTTTTTTTTTTTTTATTTAATCCCTCTCTCTCTCTCTCTCTCTCTCTCTCTCATTTTTTTCTATTTCTTTTTTCTTTTTTTTATTTTTTCTTCCTTCCTTTCTTTCCTCTTCTCCCCGTCCTTTTTTCTTCACGCACGCGTATTCTCAACTATACCAACATTCCGCTCGCCTCTCTCTCTCTCTCTCTCTCTCTCTCTCTCTGTCGAGTTTAGTGTTAAAATGTTATAAAAAGAAAAAGGAAAGAAAACGAAGAAAATAATAATCTAGCACTGTGTTGTATCTCGATCATAAAATAATACGCATATTTCAGATTAATCGAATTCTTTCTTCGTCCTTTTTTTTTCCTCTCCCTTTCTCTATTTCTTTTTCTCTTATTTTCTTCTTTTCCTTTTGTATACATTCTTTGTCTCTTTGTAACGCTCACATTTACTCTATCTACGACGATTTATTTATTTGTTTGTTCATTTATTTATTTGTATTGTCCCACGAATCATTCGTATTGTATTTTCCGTTTATATTCATTAACAATCAATATTAAAAAATCGAAAGATTAAATGTGCAATATTTTCTTTTGTTTCGATTTTTTCTTTTTCCTTCTTTTTTTTTTTTTTTTTTTTTTTTTTTTTTTTTGTTAATTAATACAGACTTATTGTCAATTTTATTCGAGTTAAGTAATAATTTGTTATTCATCAAATATGATTTTTATTTTTACATTTTATTCATTTATTTTTACTTCCTTCCCTACCTCCCTCCCTCCCTCCCTCCCTCACTCTCTCTCTTTCTCTAACTTCTTTACTATCTCTTTCTATCAATGCTTATTATCTCATAATTTTATAATTTTTATTTTACAGTTATTATTATTATTATTATTATTATTATTATTATTATTATTTAAATGGAGATATATTTTTATTAATAAATATCATTGGTTTAATAATACAATTTGCATTTTATATTTTATTACTTCATCTTTATTCACTCTTTCTTTTTCTCTCTCTCTCTTTTATCGCTCAGTCGGAATTGCATCAGAAAAAAAAAAAAGAGAAAGAAAAAAGAAAAAAGAAACTAAAATGGCGACCTTTTAAAGCCATGAATTTATTCGAATCTTTTTCAAAATAGTAAAACGATGTTTCAGCAATATAAAGTTAGCATAGTTTATATATTATATAGCCGCAGATTCTCTCATGCAAATTCAAATTCCTTGCCAATAGTTTCCTCGCTAGTTTACGATAATTACTTTCCGTCCAGAGCGACGATAAACGTTTCCTATTTTTCGATAAAGTTATCTTTCTATTTCGTATGTATGTATACGTATATATTTACACACACACGCATACACACACACACACACATGTATATATACATATAAAAATGTATTTATGTAGATAATAGTTCTTATCAGCGACCATTAATTATCCTTATCGTTATTTTATTTAGAACGTATTAAGTTACTTATCATTCATGATAGAATAATTATGAAAGTGATTTAATGAAATTTAAATTTTCAAAAAATTGAATTATATTGTTTAACTTTATATTTCATATATATATATATATATCGTATAAATAACAAATCACAAAATGGAAGTGTGGATTGATGGATAAAACAAAAGGGCAATTGGATTGATAGCATTTTTATTGTCGTTCAAACGTCACCTCGAAATTTTTACGATATTTCCTCCCCTCCCTCCCTCCCTCCCTCTCTTCCTCTCTCTCTCTCTCTCTCTCTCTCTCTCTCCCTTTATCTATCTATCTGTCTGTCTATCTATCTCTGGAACGATTTATCAATAGGAAGGATATCCATATGAGTAAAAGAGAGGGAGAGAAAGAAGAAAGAGAGAGAGAGAGAGAGAGAGAGAGAGGAAGAGAGAGAGAAGGAGATAGTTATATAGAATGAGATAGAGTATCTATAAGAAAAGTTGTAGAAGAGAATCGAGGATTTTCCATTTGGACTAAACGATCTCATTAACCATTTCGATTTGGAAAACGGAACTGTCAAAATGAGTCATGGGGTGGTAAATTTATGGTATCGTAAGGACGTACTTACTAACGCGAAGAAAGAATCGAAAAGAAGAGAAAAGAAAGAAAAAAATGAAAAAAATATATATATACATATATATATATATATATATATATATATAT
>NC_060959.1:9591406-9598906 GCF_910589235.1 Vespa crabro
ACAATAAGTATATATAATAAAAATATTCAATTTATTTCCTAATAAAATTGACCATTAAGTTTAATACGTTTTCATAAATAAAAAATGAAATTACTTTTCAATTAGATTAGTATTATAAGATAGTCAGATTATTATTTTTCTTCAGCTTCTTCTTCTTTTTTTTTTTTAACGACTCTACTAAGCAATAATCTTTTTTTTTTTTTTTTTTTACTTCTCGCCAAAGGGATTGATCGTTGACACTATTCGTCATAAATTTACGGTCTCGTGTTATTTAATATTGATTTGTCGAAATTATGATATGTCAGATTATGATAAGAAATATATTAATTATTATTCTATCGTTGGCTATTCTCGATTAACGAAATCTCGTTGCCGTGTACAATTTGCAGTAACGTGCGTGAAGAATAACGACCAAGAAGAAACTAATGTGGACTCGAAGAGGAATGAAAAAACAAAAATGGAATTAAAGCTAACAAATTATTTATATTATTTTATTTGTCTTATTTATTTTATTCTTATTCTTTTATTTGTTCATCATGTATTTTTATAATTAAAAAAAAAAACAAAAAAAAAAAAAAGAAAAAGAAAAAAAAAGAAAAAATACTTCTATATCCGATTATTATCATTTTTTTAACATTCGCGATTTTTCTTTTTTTTATTTTAATATATATATATATATATATATATATATATATATATATTATATATATACACATACATATAATTAGTAGAGTTAGGTGAAAATGACTGATTACGATTATTTTTTTTTCTTCTTCTTTTTTTTTTTTTCTTTCTTTCTTTATAAAAAAGAATATCTCTATTGTAAAATTAAACGACTCATCGAGAAATTGACTAGAAACATTTGTGCGCTTGTCATTTAATTTTCTGTGACATTAAAAAAGTAAAAACAAAAATAACAATAATAATAATAATAATAATAATAATAATATATATACAATATAATTTGTAAAATAAAATAGATAGATTATTGTTAACATTTATATTTATTTTTATTTTTATTTTTATTTATTTATTTATCTTTTAATTTGTCAAGAAAGAATTCAATCGATGTGACTCATTTGAACCAAATTAGTTCGATGATTATGATCATCATTTATGAGAATAGACCAAATTTAAAAGTTTAAAAACTTTTCTTGTTATATCGGAACTTGCAAAATAAGAAAAACAAAAAAAATTACAAAAAAACAAAAAAACAAAAAAACAAAAAAAGAAACAAAAGAACGAAGAAAAGGAAAAAAGAAAGAAAGAGATATATATCTGTATGTTCGACCTCTTCCAACATCTTTTTTCATTTTTTTTTTTATTTTAATCATTATCATCATCTACATCATCATCTTACGTATTAACGACGAAAGAACGTTTGTCGCTGTACATGTTTTTTTCTTTTTTTTTTTTTTCCCCTTTTTTTTATGATCGCACTAATATCATGTCATCATCGTCAACCATCATACTTTCCTCTCTTTTCCTCTGCTAAGGTATATTACTTAAAACATCAGTATGAAAAAGCACCAATGTTTATCTTCCTTTCCGTGCTCGCGTAAACGTCACGTGGATCGATTTACGTGGCCAACCGAGTGCATTTTTATGCTGCATTTCCTTTCACAAGTTTTTAGAGAGAGAGAGAGAGACAAGGAGAGAGAGAGAGAGAGAGAGAGGAAGGGAGAGGGTGGTAGATAGAGGGGGAGACACGAAAACATACAAATTAAAATGAATCAGCATAAATATAAAGTAAAATATTATATTATAAATATATATTTATGTAAATTAAAAAAAAGACATAATGAAAAATAAAATAATATTATATATGTATTGTAGTATATAATATATATATATATATATTTTCTTTTTATTTATTTATTTATATATCGTAAATGAAAAGAAATTGGTAAGAAATGAAAGTAATTGATAAGAGTTAAATAGTAAATAAATAATTAAATAAGTATAAGACGTTTCATTTTAAATATATCATGTATTTATATTTACTTATATGTATTTATATGCGTATATATATATTTATATTTATCTTATTTTCTATAATATTAATTTTATTTATTAATGTTAATTTTTATTTTAATATCTACTATTTATATATATATATATATATATATATATATATATATATATATATATATATATATATATATATAAATCATAATATGTCGATATCTAACAGAGCCAATTTGAAAAGTTCTTGGGCTTTTTACTTTTTCTCATAAAAGTTTTATTTGAAATTAATTTAAATGCTCTTATCGCAAAAAAATAAAAAGAAAAGTTACGAGAGGAGCGAGATTGCGGACGATGTTTTAAAAAGAAGGAAAGAAAGAGAGAGAGAGAGAGAGAGAGAAAAAAAAAAGAAAAAGAAAGAAAAAGAAAAAAAGAAACAAAATAAAAAAATAATAGAAAGAAAGAGAAAGAAAGGAAGAAGACAGTGGAAAACACGAAAAATGCATATACATATTTCATTTCTTGAAGTTTTCTAGAAAGGAAAAATAAATTATCAACGAGCCGAGTATCTTTTCGTCGTGATGACGTTAAAAGCCTATATATATATATAGTTATAACTAACGTGATATTTACATGTACATTATTTCTACGATATATAATACGATAATACAAAACGCGACATACGATGAGAATTATAATTTCATTGAAATATTTTCATTAAATTTCTTCGTTCACCTTATAAAAGAATATAAACGAAATCTTTGAATATTAGTAATAGTAAAATAGTAGGATAAATAATTAATAATAATAATAATAATAATAATAATGATAATAATAATAATAATAATAATAGTAGGTGAACTAATTGTACGATATAATTACGCGTATTCTCCTTAAACTTAATGAAACTCTCGTTAAGCTAAATCTTTGAATTTTCATGCGTGCCTGTATATATGTATGTATGTATGTATGTGTTTATGTATATGAAAGAGAGAGAGAGAGAGAGAGAGAGAGAGAAAGAGAGAGAGAAGGAGAAAGAAAAAAAGATAATAATCTCGTGTAAGTATAAATGGACGTTCCGCAACGTGACTTCCTTTTAACAAAGTGAAACCGCCATTGTCAGCTTTCAGTTCTCACCCCCGATTGACCCAGATAGATTGTTTTCAGCGTGAGTAATGAACTTCAAACGCACATTTCCTCCTCCCCCATCCCCCAAAAGCCCGCCCGTCCCCTCCACCCTGCAACTCCATGACCCTGTCTATTTCGACATCTTTTGTATGAATCCTTTCAAGACGAATCTATCTATCCATGTATATATACAATATATATCTTTCTCATTCTTTCTCTCTCTCTCTCTCTCTTTCTATTTCTTCTCTTTTTCATTTTGATGGAATTCTAATTCTAAGGCTAGCTAAAAGACTTTAACATCATTATTCGTATGAATATTTTAAAATAAAAAATGAAAATTATATATGTACTTATTATATACCTGTGTATGTGTATTTATATTATATATGCAGACATCTCGGTATTATTTATTTATTTATTTATTTATTATTATACTATGATAATTTTAAAGTATCTATGGTATATATATATATATATATATATATATATATATATATACCATAGATACTTTAAATATTAATAAAAATAATATAATAATAATATAATTAAATAAATTAAATAATATATAAATATATAAATAATATAAATAATATATAAATATATAAATATATAATAATATATAAATTAAATAAATTAAATAATATATAAATAATATAATTAAATATTAATAAAAATAAAATGACATAAATGAATAAATGTTAATATATATATATATGCATACATATAAAAAGAAAAAGAGAAAAATTATATAAAAAGAAAGAAAGAAGTAGAAAGAGGGAAGGGGAAAAAAAGAAATATTAAAATAAACGTGTATTATAAATAGGTGCTCGTAGGTATATTAAAAAAAAAAAAAAAAAAAAAATGAAGAGAAAACAAGGAAGAAAAAAAGAAAGAAAAAAAATTAGTGACCCTTTTGAACTCACCTATACATGCATACATACATACATACATACATACATACATGCATTCTATGCTATAAGAATATTTACATACACATAATATCTATATAGCCGATGGCATATCGTTATGAAAGGTCGAATTAATTACTATCACTGTTTATAATCGTTAGTACGTGTCTCGGACATCAAGAGTGCCGAGAGTTTCCTCGAGAGAAACGTCTCTTAATAAGTTAAACAGATAAAGGACATATATGCATGCACACACACATACACACGTATATATATATATATATATATATATATATATATATATATATATATAGGTAGATAAAGAAAGACAAATAGAGAGAAAGGGAAAGAGAAAGAGAGAGAGAGAGAGAGAGAAATAGAGATAGAGAAGTAGATACAGAGAGATAGAGCTTACAATTAGGAATAGGAAGGAGTTAACCAATAAGAATCCTCTTTGTGAGCTTTGGAAACGGATTGCTAGGACGTTTCAAGGGAATTAGAGATTGGCATTCAATTAGGATAGCTCCAAGTACAACCGATTAGATCCTCTCTCTCTCTCTCTCTCTCTCTCTCTCTCTCTCTCTCTCTGTCTTCCTCTTATGTTTCCGTCATTTCTCTCTCAAACGAGAGAAACACGTATATGTATACATACACATACATGTACTAACAAACGTATATATGCATATACATATTACTTAAGTACGCATACGTATCCATCTACTCACAAACATTACATATATATATATATATATATATATATATGCTTACATCTGCATGTATTTATACACATGCATATACACATGTATATTCTTAATACATATTTGTATATATATATATATGTGTGTGTGTGTGTGTGTGTGTGTGTGTGTATACGTGTGTAAGATACTCTTAATCAACTACTATAACTATTATTTCAATTACTATAATTCGCTTTGCCGACCACAAATCTTTCGTCACTTAACTAGATTCTAATCAACATCGACGAATTTCCGATGTATTTTCTTTTACTTCTTTTCTTTTTTTCTTTGCCCTTTTTCTTTTTCTTTTTCTTTTTCTTTTTCTTTCTTTCTTACTTTTTTCTTCCCCCTTTTCGTCTTTGTATACCCATTTGTTCGATCTCTTTTCGAATGTTAATCTCTTTCGAAATGTTAATTAAGGGACGAATAAATTATAAATTATTTTATATGATAATTAATTCATTTAATATGTAATTCGTTAATGTGAAAATTGATTACTTTTAAACGGCGATAGAAAAAGGAACACGTACAATGAAAGGTATTTAAATTAATTTATATATATATATATATATATATATATAAAATAATAATAATATTTTTTTATGAAAATTTTCATTCATAAATTATTATTCATAAATCAACAGATTATTTTCGATTGGAAGGAGAGATTATTAAACGAAGTCACGTCGTATAATTTATAATTTTATGTTCATTTCCTTTATTAAAGAAAGTGGCAAAAACAAAAAAAAAAAAAGGAAAAAAAAGGAAAAAAGACGTATTTAAAAAAAATTGTAACAATTTTCGATAAGAACGATTTCAAAAAAATTTACAGAAATAACAAACGAATCGCGTTTCGTCGTATTATCTCTAGGGAGAAACACAGATTTGTTTATAACTTATAATTGCATAATCAATGGATTGATCGATAGATCGATCGATCCTGAGAAATTATTATGCGAACGAGAACAGTGTATCGAATTTCTAATCAACGTGTTTCACCTTTGAAAACTTAAACTTTTACGAATGACCTCTCTCTCTCTCTCTCTCTCTCTCTCTCTCTCTCTCTCTCTATCTATCTATCTATCTATCTATCTATCTATCTATCTATCTATCTCGATTTCGAAAGCGTAGTTGCTCTCTGAAACATTTACAAACAAGTTTATCAACACTCGTGGACTACCAAAGCTCCTATAGTCGATACATCAAGTCTATTAATAGTCGTTCAATTAATTACGTCTCTTTGATTTTAACTTTTCATCAGAAAATATCTTTAGAAAAGGAAATATCTGTAATTTTCATTTCTATATCAACATTTCTATTTTTCATACAAATTTTTCATATATGATTATTATATTGAACGTATTAATAATATTAATCATTTATACGTTAAATTCATAGAATAATGATTTTATTGTAATATTTAATCAAACACCCATCCACACACACACACACATATATATATATATAATGTAAATCATGTCTTAAAATTTTAATAATATTTAATTATTTAATATTGTTAAATAAAATAAATTAATTAATAGAGTATATGTATATATATATATATATATATATATATGTATATATAACATTTAATAAATATATAAATATAATATTTATCTAAAAAATTATTTTACACCGAACAACGAAAAGTATTTCTCATTAAAATTACAAATTTTAAGAAGAAAATCCAATATCTCTTTAAATATAATTAAATGCAATTCTCATCATAATAGATTTAAAAATTCGGAATACATTTTTTTTTTTTATTAGATAGCAAATGTATGCATGTACGTATATACGTATATAAGTACGTGTACGTGTGCTCTATGTATGTGTAACGTCGTTAGAGTTAATTTATTTAAATTAATCGGAGAAAGAGAGATTTCTTATCGTCTTAAACGTTAAGAGAGAGAAAGAGAGAGAGAGAGAGAGAGAGAGAGAGAGAGAGAGAGAGAGAGAATAAACGGTTTTGAGATCGCGTGCTTTATCTCTTTTACATCGTAACCAAGTAAAGTTGGGGCATATTCTTTGATTAAGGGTGGGTTAAGAAAAGAAAAGAAAAAAAATAGAGAGAGAGAGAGAGAGAGAGAGAAAGAAAAGACCTTGATATTTATAGACCGGCTAATTTGTTTCTATAAGGAAAAAAAAGGAAAAAAGAAAAAAAAAAGAATAGAAGAATAGGAAAAGAAAAGGGAAAGAACAAAAAGGACCATTTATCTGGGGGTGGGGGCAGCGGGGGGGGGGGGCGAAGGAAAGGAAAAAGAAAGAAGGAAAAAGAAATTGTATTTCTATCTTTTTCTTTTGATATGCGTGCAAAAATATTCATGGGATGGTCCGATTTGTTTCCAACGAGAGGAAAAAAAGAAGAGAAATGTGTTATCAAAAAAAAAAAAAAAAAAAAAAAAAAAAAGACAAACGAAAAATAAATAAATAAAATAAAAAAGAAAAATGCAAAACACAATAATGAATTCTCATTTTCTTTTCTTCTTATTCAATACGCTCAAAGATATTTATAGGGTGGCTAATTTGTTTCTACCGCAAAAAAACAAAAAAAAAAAAAAGAAAAAAGAAGAGAAAAAACATTTTCTTTCGTCCACTTTTCCTTCCAAAAAAATTTATAGGATGTTCAATTTGTTTCTACCGAAACGAAGTAAAAAAAAAAAAGAAAAAAAAAAGAAAAAGAGAAAAGAAAGAAAAAAAATAAAATGTTCTTGTTCTGTTTTTTTTTTGTTACAGTATGCGGAGACATTCATGGACAGTTC
>NC_060959.1:9603906-9621406 GCF_910589235.1 Vespa crabro
TGACCTTTCGCTAAAGAGCCTGAGAGAACTCGTTTGAGCGTAGATTGCGTCGGACCGTGTTACCGATCCAAAGTGTTCTTTGAAAATTCTCGATGTCTCTCTCTCTCTCTCTCTCTCTCTCTCTCTCTCTCTCTCTCTCTTTCTCTCCATCCTCTCTCTCTTTCTCTCTTTTTCTCTCTGAAAATCAATCGAATATTTAACGCTTAAAAGGTAATAACTAAAAAAATATAAATATAATGAAGAACTAGCAAAGCTCTTTTATTTATTTGTTTATTAATTAATTTATTTATTTATTTTTTCTTTTTTTTTTCTTTTTAATACTCAGCAAAATCCATCTCCGATAGAGAGATAAATTTGTCGAATTGAATTTCGTTTAGAAAAATTATTTTTGCATTTTTCTTTTCTTTTTCTCTCTTTCCTTTTCTTCTTCTTTGAAACTTTCCAAATTGATCTTAAGAATTAATTATTATTCATTCATTCATTCATACATTCATTCATTCATTCATTCATTTATTTATTAATTTTCTTTTTTCGTCGTTTAATTATTTATTTTTTTTTTCTTCGAAACATTTCAAACCAACTTTTCTCTCTCTCTCTCTCTCTCTCTCTCTCTCTCTCTTTTTTTTCTGTCTTCCTTTTGTTTTTTCAGTCTTCCTTTCGTAGTTTTCCTACCTACGAACCTATTTGCGAATTTAAGAAAAAAAGAAAAAAAACAAAAAAAAGAAGGACAGAAAAAAGAAAGAAAGAAATAGAAAAAAGAGATCAACAGAAGAGAAAAAAGATAAAAGAAAAGAATGTGTTTCCTGTAAAGAGAATAATTGATTATTAATGTCACTTAAGAACATTCGATCCACCCAAGGGACTCTTCTTTTGGACCAATTCATTATAATAATCAATGAAGGAGAGAGAAAAAAAGAAGAAGTGTATTAAATTGAAAGAGACAAAGAGATAGATAGAGAAAGATAGATAGAAAGAGAGAAAGAGAGAGAGAGAGACAGAGACAGAGACAGAGAGACAGACAGAGAGCAAGAAAAAAAAAAGAATTTCAAGAATTCAATACAAAACGATCATCGCATAATAATCCGATCTCAACGATCAATCTGACTTATTTACTTCTCTCTCTCTCTCTCTCTCTCTCTCTCTCTCTCTCTCTCTCTCTCTTTCTCTCTCTCACTATTTCTATCTATCTCTCTTATAATCTTTCCAACGAATCTCGCTATACAAAAGATTCGCCCCATCCACTCTTCCTCCCTCCCCTCCCCCCCCTCAAAGAAAAGCTCCCTATCTATCCTAACCTCCGTATCTCTATCTTTACTACCACCCTATCACTTCTCTTTATCATTTTACGAGATTATTTTCTACTCGTTTCATGTCGTAAAAATTCTTGCCAGATTTTTTTCCTTCTTTTTTTCCTTTCTTTTCCTCTTTTTTTCCATTTTACAACGCACAATGGGAAGGTCGAATCTTTTGACAAAAAAAAAAAGAGAGAGAGAGAGAGAGAGAGAGAGAGAGATATTGTGCAGGTTGGCATTAACCGATATTATAAATGACTATTGGGAAGAATGTTGAATCATTGATAGATAAAGATAAAGACAGACAGACAGAGAGACAGAGAGAGAGGGAGAGAGAGAGAGAAAGAGAGAGAGAGAGAGAGAAAGACATAGTCATTCTCTCTCTCTTTTTTTTTTCTACGCTTCGATACGCTTTTTCTCAAGGGGTGATCCTATTTTCGAATTATCCGTACACAATCTAGAAGACACTACCAAGAGGAAGAATAGAGTTTGCCTCTCGTTTTTGAAGGACATGATACCCGATTCTCGATCTACGTGATTACTATACCATATACATACATACATACATACATACATATATATATATATATATATATATATATATATACTATACAATAGAAAAAGAAGTAGTAGGAATGTGTATTAGAAAAAAATAGATATATTGAAAGAAAGAGAGAGAGAAAGAGAGAGAGAGAGAGAGAGACAGAGTGAGATGTAAAGGAGTGGAGGGGAGAAAGAGAGATACAAGTAGATCCTACCATGAGGATCAATATTCTATCCGCAATATGCTTGAACGATTTCTCCGGAGACCGAAAACCTCTTCCCCTTTCTTCTCCATCTCCTCCTCTTCCTTGTTCTCCTCCCCGTCCTCATTCTCCTCTTTCTCCTCGTCCTCCACCTTTTACCTTTTCCTCCTCTTCTAACCCCCTCCCCCCCTACTATTACTATATACTACGTGTGGAAGCTAAAATCTTTCACTGATTCCACGGTCGGTTGGTTTATCTACGACACGAAGACTATCGAGAACCTTTAAAGAGAGAGAGAGAGAGAGAGAGAAAGAGAGAGGTTAGGGGCAGGGTAAGGGATGAGGAAAGAGAAAGGGAAAGAAAAAGAGGATCTGCTTGATTCGAAGGGTGACTTAGCTCTTGCTCGCTATCCTTAAACCAACCCCCCTCTTCTTTTCATTCACTTGGAAACGATCGTAAAAAAAGTTTTTTTTTTTTAATCCTACTCTTTGCTTTTTCTTTTTCTTTTTCCTATTCTTCATTTTTTTTTTTTTTTTTTTTTTTTTTTTTTTTTTTTTTTTTTTTTTTTTTTCGTAGAACAATCTAACTAATCTACATTGACGAAGAAAATATATATGTATATGTGTGTGTGTGTATGTGTGTGTGTGTGTACATTCTAATGAGGTTTAAAAGAAAAAGGTTCTTTCTTGTTAAAGGATTAAAGATCAAATAGATTAATTGAACAGATTTCGATTTTTGATTTTGAATTCGAACAATTAATTGAAATTTCTTAATTCTCGTATACTACAATTTAACAAAATTTTACACACACACACACAAAGAGTGAGAGAGAGAGAGAGAGAGAGAGAGAGAGAGAGAGAGAGAAAGTCTATTAGCGACGGTCTAAATAATACGATAATAGATAGTAAAGTAGCTTTCTGAAAACAGTTTCGAAGTATTCCTTTGGGTGTATTCTAACTAAAGAACGAAATTAGGATAATTGAACGAATTTCTTCGACTAAAAATATTAAGAAAAATTGGTGTATCATAAATACTATTACAAAGAGAGAAAGAAAGAGAGAGAGAGAGAGAGAGAGAGAGAGAGAGAGAGAGAGAGAGAGAGAGACAAGAATATGATATTGCTATAATAATTATAGAACGTTAAAGGGAGGAGAGATTGTTTATCGCATCGTTGAGCTTTTTCAAAGTAACACATTTATAAAAGTCAAACGTGTCAAACGTAGAACATAGATACAAGGACATACTTAGATTATTTTGTAAGATAATATAGGTTTTATTATATTGTGTTTTGTACTAGAGATAGATAAATAGGTAGGTAAGTAAGTAGGTAGCTTGATAGTTAGGTAGGTAAATAGATATATAAATTATACTAGATGGAAGAATAAAGATTAGAAATGTTAAACAATGATATACGTTGGATATAAATAATGTGGTTAAATGAACGTATTCTTCTTCTATAATAAAAAAAAAAAAAAAAAAAAAAAAAAAAAAAAAAAAAAAAATGTGGATTTATCATTTGTCGAATGGTTTGCCAAAGAAAGAGAAAGAGAGGGAGTAAAAGAGTGAGAGAGAGAGGGAGAGAGATATAGAGATTAGAAAATATCTGGCACAGTGTAAAATATCTTTGAAACACTAAGATTACCATCTACATACGTGGGATTGAAAGTTTTCGCCAATAGTAAAAGACATAAACCACTGTCTTCTTGCCAAGATAATAAATCATATATATATATATATATATATATATGAAATTTTTAAGTATTATGCATTGCATCTTACTTACTCACCATACATGTCTATATGTATATATATATATATATATATATATATATATATATATATATATGTGGGTGTATGTATTTGTATTTGTATTTATCTACTTACGTATCTAATCCCACTTAAACTATAATACTTATAGTTTTCTCTTATAAACAAATTGTATACAATAAAATTTAAATTCTCGCGATAATATAATATTTCTCGATTACTGTCGTTAAATAAAATTCCCCCGAAAATATATATTTTTTTTTTTTTACCCCTTCGACCTAATTAATAATTATTACTCTTACAATAATATTCCCATTGTTCCTTTTTTCCTTACCCTCCCCCTTTTTTTTATTTTTTTTTTTTTTTACTTTTATTGGTTTTTTTTTATTTTTTTCTTTCATTTTTTTTTTTTTTTTGTTTTATTCATTATTGACATTAACCACAAGTATTTAATTCATTTGCCCTCGATCGATTTATTGATAATACATTTTTTCGCATAGTTAACAATCAAATTCCATTTGGATCTCGATAATAAATATTGTTACCTTAGGCTCGAACAATATCACGAAACAATTTCACAAATGATTTCATCACGAACGATATCGTGAACTTGTTCGTTGGAATCAAAAAAAAAAAAAAGAAAAAAAGGAAAAAAAAAAGAGAAAGAGAGAGAGAGAGAGAGAGAAGCGTATTGAAGGGGGTGGATGGGTGGATGGGATGGGATGAACAGTAGATAGTAAACAAACAAACTAATAATGATCGCGAATCGTTCGATAATTTTTCATTCTTTTACTCTATCGTTTTTCTTTCCTTTTCTTCTTTCCTTTTGTCCTCTCTTTTTTTCTTTTTTTTTTTTTCCTCTCAACGATAATAGCATTTGATTTTCGCATTATGTATTTTTTTTTTTTTTTCTTTTTTTTTCTTTTCTCTTTTCCTTTTTCTTCACGAAAATCTCGTTTAATCTGACAGAATCGACATAGTTTCACATAGAATGGAATCCAACAAACAGATCTCTTCCTTTACATCTCAATTGTATCTTCCTCTATTTCTTTCTTTCTTTCTCTCTCTCTCTCTCTCTCTCTCTCTCTCTCTCTCTTTCTTTATCTTTCTCTTTTTCTTTCTCTTTCTTATCGTTTCGAGAGAGTTTATTCGTAGAGAAACAAGAAAGCCATTTAATACAATGGAGTCGTAACTATGCAAAACTTCCTTTTCATTTTCCCCGTTTCCTTCTTCTCCCTTTCCCTTTCTTTCTTTTACCTCCCCTCTCAGTTCCATCCCTTCCCATCGTATCCTAACGAACCATTTCATTTGTATTTCCCACACCACCCCCACCCATACCTTTTCGACCAACCAACCAACCAACCAACCAACCAACCAACCAACCAACCAACCAATACTCCTTCCTCTTCTCTTCAATCCTCCTCTCATTCTTTTTCTTTTCCTGTTCCTTTGTTCGTACTTTAATTAATTCATTTAAAAAAAAAAAAAAAAATCAAACGAGAGGAAAAACTCTGTCCCGCCAGGAGGCATCCCTTAATTCATCGAATTTGAATTAATTTTTTTTTTCTCTCCTCTCCTTTTTCTCTTTGTTCCTCTTCTTTCTTATTTTTTCTTCTTTCTCTTCTCCTCTTTTTTTTTTTTTTTTTTTTTTTTTTTTTTTTTTTTTTTTTTTTTTTTTTTTTTTTTTTTTTTCTTAATGCGTCTACTTAAAACGTCTAATTATATTCATATTCCTGTAACACAATTTGGAAGTTAAACTCTCTCTCTCTCTCTCTCTCTCTCTCTCTCTCTCTCTCTCTCTATTTTATGTGTGTGTGTGTGTGTTTGTGTGTGTTTGTGTGTGTTTGTGTGTGGATAGCAATCTTTAAAAGCTACTGGTATTTATCATAATGTTACAGCGTCAATCTTTAAATGACATTAAATTATAATATATCCCTTCTTTATTTCTTTTTTTTCTTTTTCTTTTTTTTTCATTTTTATTATTTTCTACAAAAAAGAAAAGGATATATAAAAAAAAAAAGGAGGACAGATAAATTAAGTTCAAACGATTTGTATATTTTCGTTACTCTTTTCTTTCCTTCTTTCTTTCTTTTTCTCATTTTCTTTTTTTTTTTATTTCTTTTTACAAACATGAACGATCGACAAAGGAATAAATTTTTATTCTCATAGATATTAGAAGTGAAATTTAGGATTGTTCGATGATAAAGCGTGCGTCTGGTTTTTTCTTATCTAACGAAAGAGAAAGAAAAAAAAAAATCTGGAAAAGAATGAAGAATAAATAAATAAATAAATAAATAAATAATGATACTAAAAAAAAAAAAGGAAAAAAAAAGAGGGAAATCTATGATATTAATAAATTCGTAAATTATTATTATTTTAAAATTTGAACAATCGAAAATGAAATACGTAACTGGCTCATTATCGTCGCGTGACACCGACACAATAACGATATATCGATATATAATCTCTAAGGGTACGGTATTGTCTGGTTAGTTATATACGTAAAGGCACGCTTGCATTATGCCTCAACGATCGCGACCTAATCGCGATATGGAGTGTTGTGGGTCGTGATGCTATATATATATGCAGGCATATGTATTTGTGCACTCATGAGTAAGTATGAATGAGTGAGTGAATATTGTGCGTGTGTATATCTCTATGTGTATGTGTATTCGAGTATATATATATATATATATATATATATATATATATGAGTGTGTGAGAGAGAGAGAGAGAGAGTATGTATGTAGATGTGTATAGATGGGTGGGTATGCACACACGTCGCCTGCACTCCCTGCATTAATATCCACGACACCAACAACATTGCTTCTCAAGCTCGTATCGCAACCGTACACATTGCTATGAATAAAAGATGGGCCGTATTTCATATCGATTCTCGACGAACTACGAGTACAGTCAACTTTTCGCATGATCCTTTTTGTCTATCGTAATATTACGATAGTCTGAGTGTGTGTGTTTGTAATTGTGTGTGAGTAAATATATATATATATATATATTTGTTTATATCTAATTAAGTATATACACATATATGTATGTATGTATGTATATATATATATATATGTATGTATGTATATGTATATATCTGTATGTGTGTACATGTATATCTATATATAATATACGCACAGGCGCACATATTAGAATAATATTTTTCTTAGGCCTACGATGTAGATCAAATTCTTTTGGTTTTCCATAAAGAAAAAAGATGTAATAATATTAATAAGGCTAATTAACGTTATTTTGATTTTTAATTATTATCATTTTGAATTATTATTGTTGTAGGATCTTTTTTCGAAAGTTGTAATAGTCGAATTGCTCCATATTTTTTTTTCCTTTTTTTTTTTTTTTTAGAGAATGATAAATTATATTTGACTTTGGACTCGTTCCGATTCGAAGCGTCCTAACATTTTCAAATTTGTCCTTGGTTCTGTTATTTGGATATTGAATTATTATTGTTTTGTTTGTGGGGAAAATATTGTTATGGACCGATTGCTCGATATTTTTTTTTTTTTTCTTTTTTTTTGACAGAGAGAGAGAGAGAGAGAGACACAGAGAGAACGACAAATTACATTAAATAGATTTGGTACACGTTTCAATTTTGAAATATATATGTTCTAATTTGTCGGCGATCGTGAAAGAGTATATGTAGTAAAAGAATTATAACTTTGTCGTTTGAACTTTCAATGCTATTACGGGGTAATTGAGTAATTTTGTAAGATCGGGTTAACATTGATCCAACCTCGAACTCAATTCAATTTGAAATTTCTAATCTTTTTTATAATTCGTTCGTTAATTATTACGAAACAAAACGAAGAAGAATATATGAAATAAAAAAAAAAAAAAAAGAAAAAAAAAAATTCCGATCCGATAAACGGATTAAGAAATTCCATCGATTTCTAGAAAATGGGGTAAAAAAATATTTTCCGACGTCGAAAGCTCTCTCTCTCTCTCTCTCTCTCTCTCTCTCTCTCTCTCTCTCTCTCTCTCTCTCTCTCTCTCTCCATTCCTAATTTTCTATTTTTTTCCTAATTCTTCGTCGATTAAAACTCGTCGTTTTGTCGTAGTATTTAAAAAGAAAAAAAAAAAAAAAAAAAAAGAAAAAAAAATTACTTCGTCGCACGAATCTGACGTAATTACTATCACGATTCAGATTGTTTCAATAATTAATTTCGCAAAGAGGGTAAGAAAAACTTTGACATTTTTCTTTTGTAATTTCTTGTTTTCCCTTTCTCTTTTGTTTTCTTTTTTTTCTTTTTTCTTTTTTCTTATATTCAAATTAGATCGGCAATCAAGTCAAAACGAAAGAATAATATCATTTTAAGCACGTAAAAGCTCTTAAAGTTAAAAATCGTAGTAGGAAGTTCGTAGGACGAACGTTTACGAATTTTCTTTCTTTCTTTCTTTTTTTTTTTTCTTTTTTATGAACTCTTGTTTTTCTCTTGCTTCTTTTTTTTAATTCTCTTTTATTATTTATTTCTTTGCTTTTCCTTTTTTTTTTCTTTTTTTTTTTTTTTTTCTTTCTTTTTTACTTTACTAACCGAGTTTCGTAAATTCTTGGCACGATTGGTGAACTGGTTTCGTAGTCATATATATAAACATATATATATATATATATATATATATATATATATATAAGTATATATACATATACAAGTACTTACATGTGATGATAACATTTGCATTGATTTTTATGCAACGTATGTTGCATGCGTATCTATCGTATCCGACGACCTGACGAAAAATGAACTTGACTGTATATACATATCTATTTATCTATCTATCTATATATTTATATATATATATATACATAAACATAAACACACACACATACACATACTCTCTCTCTCTCTCTCTCTCTCTCTATTTTTTTTACTCTCTTTCTCTATTTGTATTCGAAAGCTTGGAAATCGGATTACGCATAAAGAGAGGAAGAGATATATGTATGTATATATAAGTGGAAAGAGAGAGAGAGAGAGAGAAGAAATATGTGTATGTTTCTCTCTAATTTTCTCTCTCTCTCTCTCTCTCTCTCTCTCTCTATCTATCTATCTATCTATTTATCTATCTCTCTCTATCTTTCTTTTTCTCTCTGCCAAGGCGTCTCACCACCTCGTGAGAAGTCATGTGGCTGTGTCACGGGACGTTTTGCGCAATTGCGCATTGCGGTGCCCTCGTGCTCTACTCTTCTTCTTCTTCTTCTTCTTGCAATTGCTACTGCTACTCTTGCTGCTGCTGCTGCTGCTGCTGCTGCTGCTGCTGCTGCTATTTCGTTACCTATTAATGCTCGATATTATGTAGCTTCTCTGTCGCTGTTCATGTCCCTGTTCTTCTTTCTCTATCTATTTTTCTTTCTGTTTTTCTTTTTTAGTTGTTAAATCGTCGAATATAAATGCGTTTTATCGTGCCAAACGTATGACATTATCATTCCTTTCTATCTCTCTCTCTCTCTCTCTCTCTCTCTCTCTCTCTCTCTCTCTCTCTCATTCTCTGTTCGTCTTTTTGTCTTTTGTATTTTATATTCTATTGCATCTTGTACATTCTGCAATAATGCAAACGACAAAAATTTGTCTCTACTATTCCTCTATTTCGTTTCTTGTTTTTTCTTTCCTTTTTTTTTTCTTTCTCTTTTCTCTTTTTTTTTTTCTTTCTTTCTTTCTCTTTTTTTCTTGCGGTAACATTTAATTTATCCTCTATAATGGCGTTGCGCATTGTTACATGCATAGATAGACAAAAAAAATTGTCTCGTATCTATATATGTAAGTATGTATGTATGAGTATCCATACATACATACATAAATACATACATACATATACATTCCAACAAATGACTTTGTTGTATTTTTTGTATACTGTTGATTTTATTTTATTATACATATATCCACGGGATGATGAATTTTTATCGTAAGAAAATTTTTAACGATACATATTTGTTCGCTTTAACAGACCGATGAGTCAATTTCGCAATGACATAATTTCTCTCTCTCTCTCTCTCTCTCTCTTTCTCTTTTTTCTCTTTCTCTCTCTCTCTTTCTTTTTTTTATGAGGTAAAAGAACAAACGAAAATTTATTTAACGTAAAAACCTACGGAGAATTATGTCTGTGACAATTCGTAAAACGAAAGAGAGATTTATGAAAATGGCTATGACGAAAATTAATTCATAACTCAGTTGATTATCATTATTATTACTATTATTATTACAATTGTAATAATAATACTAATAATTATTATTATTACTGTTATTATTACAACAATAATAATAATAATAATAATTAATATATTTTAATTAATTAAATATAATAATTATTATAATTGTCATTGTCATTGTTATTATTAATACTATACCATTATTATTATTATTATTATTGTTATTAATGTGCACAAATATTATGTGCAGATAGAATCGATAGTTTCTTAAATTTCGACTTGACATTTAATTATTATTTTATCTTTTTTTTTTTTCTTTTTATTTTATTTGCAGTGCGTGTTGTACCTGTGGGCACTGAAACTGTGCCATCCCACCACACTCTTCCTTCTCAGAGGTAACCACGAGTGTCGTCATCTCACGGAATACTTCACATTTAAACAAGAATGTAAGTAATAAACTCCATATAATTGTCTGATATTATATTATTCATTAATATTAATTTCTTAATACTTAATTATCTAAATTACTAGATATCTATATATATATATATATAATTTTACTCGTTAATAATATAATGGATATTACTAATTACTTTATATTATACTTGTTTACTCCGAGAAAAGGAAAAAAGAAAAACAGAAAAAAAAAAAAGAGAAAGGAAAAGATGAGAGTACTACAAACGTCAATTTGTTTAATTGTATATTTTCTTTTCTTTCCTATATATTTTCTTTTTTTGTTTTATTTTTTTTTTGAATATTCGATCTCTTTTTCATATATTATTTAATTAAACGGATACATATATATATATATTTTTTTTTTGTATGTATTGTCACAGAAACGAAGTAATTATAAATAGTTGTGATAGAATTATTTTTTTTTCCCAGATTTTTCTGTAAGTGTTTATAAAAAAAAAAAGAAAAGAAAAAAAAAAAGAAAAGAAAAGAAAATGTCGGATACGCGAAGATAGAAGATGAAGGATAATCTGGTATTCGTGTGTTATGATTAACAGAAAAAAAAAAAAGAAAAAAAAAAAATAGAAAAAAGAAAGCGGAAAAAAGAGTGTAAAAAAAAAAAAACTTTCGTTGTTCGTAAACAAAAAAAGTATCGATTCTCTCTTGGTATACGAAAGCAAATCGATTTTCTTAGATAGTAGTTTCGTCACTGAATTTATATTATTCTTACCATCTTTAAACATCCCAGAACTTAGTTTCGAAGTTGGTTACTTGTTTTTGACAAATCTGATCTACTTCTACATAAGTAAACTTCGTAGAACACGTATATTCCATAAATTTTAGAATATACCAAGTAGCGTGACGTATATATATACATATATGTATACACGTATGTACACACACACACACACACACATATATATATATATATATATATATACATGTATATGTGATAGAAGAATTCGCCTTTATATTCGAGAACGAATTATATATCTCCTTTTCAATCGATTAGTTATTAATTCATAATTAAAATATATTTTAATTCATTTATACATTTCTTATGTACTTTATATATGATAAAGTATTTGCAAATTTACAATGAAATTTGTACTTTGTGTGATAAAATTAATATATGAAATAAAAAAAAAAAAAAAAGAAAAAAAAAAAAAAAGAAAATAAATAAAAAAGAAAAAGAAGAAGAAGAATACTCGAGAGATCGTACGTGTATAGGTCGAAATTAATTTCTTCAATTTTTCTACAAAATATTTCGGTATATAAATGAGAAAAAAAAAATATATATATATATAAATATATATACGTGCATGCATACATACATACATACGTATGTCATGTATTATATATTATTATATAATATATAATATAGTCAAAAAAAATAAAAATATAATGGGTATTGTGTTGGAAATGTAAGAAAAAAGAAAAAAGGAACATGAAAAAAGATAAAATAATACACAATAAACACAATAAACAACATAAAAAAAGAAAGACAGATAAAAAACATGTAATATAATAAAAAGAGAGAGAAAGAGAGAGAAAGAGAGAGAGAGAGATGCAACGAGTGACGTCGTAACAAAAAGAAAACACATACGTACACATACACATATATATATATATATATATATATATATATATATACACACACACAACTATAAAGAGAATCGATCGATTAGGAAAAAGTCTTTCGCACCGATAGGCATAACGGCCGATTAACATTTGTCCCTGGGCTGCGCGCTCGCTCACGACACATAAAACGCATACATATATACACATATACATATCTATATATATCTACTTGTAAAATTCATACACGAGTTTATACATGTAAAATACACGTACACACACATACACACACACACACATATATATATATATATATACACGGGTACACTTAAAATTTATATGTACGTATATGCATTTAAAACACATACGCACGCATACATATTTAAAATACGTATTACATACATACATATATATATAAACATACATGGAAGCAGATGTATACTCGTAGTGAATCAAGTAGCAGAATATAGATAAGTATATAGATATATATAAATATGTATATACATAGGTATATATGTAGATACATAAGATTCTCATATACGTATCGATATATAGCATTAAACGTAAATGTTCGCATTAGATTCCAACAGAAATTGATTCAACGTGTATATCGAAGGTGGAATCCAGATGTTTATTAATGTTTATTCCCTAGAGCGATGGTAATTAGGAACGTATTTAATATGAGTTACATGTTAGGAAACATAAACGATGAGTTTGAGTTACGTTTGTTATACCATTTGTTCATAAGTCATTGGTTCATTCGATAAGTATCTAGAGTATTATGTATCTACATATGTCTATCATATTCCATATCAAATTCTATAGGATAATTATTAATCGATTATAATTGTTCAATTTATTTCATTTTCTTTGTATTATTTAATACAGTAAAATTACACACATACATATATATAAATACACATATACAAATGTATATCAATAAAATATTTTCATATACGCGTGCACGCTTACGAATGATTATTTATTATTTTAATTTATAATATGATTTTTATTATACCTTTATTCGCTAATTATTAACGAATTAAATTACAAAATTATATATATATATATATATATATTATATATATATATATATATATATATATATATATATGATTAGCGTTTAAAAATATATTCGATAAATATAATAGAAATAATATTATACATTAAAAATAAATTATAATTACATACATACATACATATATATACACATATACATATACATACATATATATATATATATATATATATATATATGTATAGGATATAGCCCGTTTTAATAAATTTTAGTATAGATAAAAGCGTCCTATGACTTATGAACAGGAAGTCTACACAGAGAGTCCCATTTCCGTAATTTATTTTCATCGGGAGTATATGCTTCTTCGCGTTTCTAGTCAGCCCGTTATCGAATTAAATTCTCTCGTGGTTTTCTCACACACACACACACACACACACACAAACGCACGCACACACACACAAACGCTCACACAACTACTTACACCCACCTACACACATCTTTGGCTATAAATGCGTACCTGTTGGCATGAAATTTATCGAATACATAGAGACTCGCAACCGACGAAAAGAAAGAGAGAGAGGGAGAGAGAGAAAGAGAGAGAGAGAAAATATAGGGGCGGAGGCCTATCGATTTCCGATCTGGTTTTTATGCGGTCGTTTTTATGAAAAATAATAAAAATAATAATAATAATAATAATAATAATAATAATAATAATAGTAATACATGAATGAATAAGAAAATAAATAAAAATAGAAATAAAATAAAAATCGTCGAATGCGAAGAGAATGTGATCGTCGGAAAGGGTGTGCGGTTTATAGAGAACTTTTATTTATTTCGTAGTAAAAAAAAAATAATAATAAATAAATAAATAAATAAATAAATAAATAAAAAATAAAAAGATAGAAAGAAAGAAAGAAAGAAAGAAAAAAGTTAGAGAGAAGATATAATAAAAAGAAATCGTATATAATTATTTAGCTCACGATAGAAATCATTACGATTATCTCTAACGATGGATTTTCGTCGCTCCAATTAATATTAACGATTTATCACGATTACACGATTTCTCTCTCTCTTTCTCTCTCTCTCTCTTTTTTCTCTCTCTCTTTCTTTTCTCTCTCTTTTTTTTCTCTTCCTCTTAATTTTTAAAAAATTCCGATTAAATTGGAATTAGTAAATCGCGTCGCATGTAAGACGAAAAATTATAATGAGGGATATAAAATAATTTCAAATAATAATAATAATAATAATAATAATAATAATAATAATAATAATAATAATAATAATAATAATAATAATAATAATAAGGATAATAATAATAATATAGAAATGTATTATTTATTCGCACGCAATTAAATGACGAATGAAATAGGGATTTTTTATTTTTAACACGTTGACAAATGAAATACATATTTCCAAAAGAAGAAACTGGATTAAACGAGGAAAAAAATAATAGTTATTCTGCGTAAAATATAAAACTCGATGATGGATGTAAAATAATTAAGGAAAAAAGAAAAAAAAAAAAATAACAAACAAACGAGAGAGAAAGAGAAAAAAAAGTGATAATAGCGTATGTCTATAAAATGTTTCTTTTTTTTTCTTTTTTTTTTTTCTTTTTTTTTAATATATTTTTTATTCACACTTATAATTACTTTTAAAGGACAAATATCGAAAAAGAGAGAGAAATTAAGGGTTGCATATGTTTTTTTTTTTTTTTTTTTTTTTTTGTAACTCGATGTCGAATAAGATATTTCTAAAGAAAAAAAGAAAAAATAATAAAAAAAATAAAAGGAAAGAAAGGAAAGAAAAGCGAAAGCTAACGTGAAAAGAAAATCGACCGAGATTGATTTATTAAAATAAAAAAAAAAAAATTAAAACAAATAAAAAGACTCTTGTTCAAAAATATATTTTACATTATTTTCCTTTTCTTTTCTCCTTTCATTTTCTTTTGTCGCGTCGTGATTTTGATTCGGACGTTATCATAATAATAATAATAAAAGAAAGAAAACGAAAGAAATAAAAAAACACATATAGAAAAAGAAAGATGAAAAAGAAGAAGAGAAGGAAGGATAAAAATGTATCATGGCTACCGAAATCGATATCATTTTTGATCGTTATTTTAACGTCATTTAAAAAATACGTCCCTCGGAGATTACTATGATACATACACATGTGCATGTATATATATATATATATATATATATATATATATATATATATATATATATATATATATATATATTTATATATTAACGATATCGCCTTAAGTTCTACGATCCATAAGACTCGACGTTACTAACTTTATGCTGGTAATAAAAGAGTTAATGTTGCACCACGAGCCTTCGAACATAAACACGTGAAACATAAACTCGTAAATAGTATTCGCAAGAACGTGGTTGACCCACTATTGGACAATATTTATTCCGCGATCGATGCGCTTTTCTATAGGATAAGTTTCCGCATCGTCTTTTCTTAATCTTCTTCCCCCTCCTCTCTCTCTCTCTCTCTCTCTCTCTCTCTCTCTCTCTCTTTATCTCCCTTTTTCGTTTGAATATATTTAAGAGATAATTTAACGCAAGAATTTTCAATAACATTTGCCGATAATTATAAAAGGATTTTAATATTAGTAACATGTTTCCTATTTCTTTTTTTTTTTCTTTCCTTCATCGATTTTGCTTTTTTCTTCCTTTCCATTTTTTTCTTTTTTTTTTTTTTTTTTTCATTTTATTTTTTATCCTTTTTTAGTGAGTTGATTAAAACGACGACAAAAATAAATCATTGATTGATTTGACTTTTCTTTTATATTATGTATATTTATATATGTATTTCTCTCTCTCTCTCTCTCTCTCTCTCTCTCTCTCTCTCTCTCTCTCTCTCTCTCTCTCTCTTTAGTTAGAATATATTTGAATGAACATAAATGCAAGAATTTTTTAAATAAAATTATAAAAGTATCCCAGATATTAATTAGATATGTTCCTTTCTCGTTTCTATTTGTTAATTATTGTTTTCTTTTTTGAGATAATTAAAACAACGTCAGAAATAAATTATTGAAAAAATCATTGATTCGCTTGAATTTTAATTTTTTTCTTCTTCTTTTTTTTTTTCTCTTTCTTTCGTACTTTTGATTTAGTTTCTTCTTCTCTCCCTTTTTCTATCTCTATCACTTTCGTATTGATTATATTCGTGCTAACTAACGCAAGAAATATTCAATATAAGTTTGTTAATAAACACAAAAAGTAATCAAATGTTAGTCGGACAAGTTTTTCTTTTTCTTTTTTCCTTCAATATTTTTTACTTTTTTTATTTTTTTATGAGATAGTTGAAACTACGTCAAAAATGAATCATTGATTGACTTGACTTGATTTTTTCATATTTTTGATTTAATTCCTCCTCTCTCTCTCTCTCTCTCTCTCTCTTTTGTCAAAATATACACATGTCAATTTACGCAATAATAATAATAATAATAATAATAATAATAATAATAATAATAATAATAATAATAATAATAATAATAATAATGCGAAGTAAAAAATTTAAAAGCAAAAAAAAAGAAATCACGATTAAATGTCGATATCAATGAAAGGGGGGGGGGGGAAAGAAAATGGTATTACGATATACATGATTTATGAAGAAATAAAAAGATGAAGTGGGAAGTGATAAAAAAAAGAGGGTGAATAAAAAGGAAAAGAAAAAAAAACAGGAAAAAGATTTCGATTAAGCGTCCATATTAAAATGCGTATAAAAAGTCATCGACCTATAAATGAAATGGATAATATATATATTTTTTATTAAAAGAAAAAAAAAAAGAAAAAAAAAAAAAGAAAAGAAAAAGGTGAAAGAAAAGAATAATAGAACGAAAAGAAAAAAATTAACATGGAAATAAATCTCAATTGAGCGTCGGATATTGATCGAAGAATAAAAGAAAAAGAAAGAAAACATTTCGTCGGATCGTAATATGCATAATTTATAATTAAAAGAAGAAAAAAAAAAAAAGAAAAAAGAAGAAAGAAAAAAATGAAAGGAAAAGAAGGAAGGAAAAAAAATTCACGGTTTATCTCCTCGCAACGCATATATATATATACATACGTACATACATACATACATACATACATGCATGCATGTATACATACGTGTACATAGATAATTTAAATTTTCACTCCGCCATTTCACATCCAAGCACATTTATATCTATCTATTTATGTACCCTCTTTCGGATTGTCGTTCGAGAATAAGAGAAGTCGTTCTCATCCTCATCCTCATCCTCATCCTCATCCTCATCTTCCTCCCCGTCGTCGTCACATACAAAAGAGAAAATGTCGGGGCTCTTTTGACCTGATTTCCTAATGTTCGCGAATACTACAAAAACTGCGTTAACTTCGAAGAGAGAGAGAGAGAGAGAGAGAGAGAGAGAGGAAAGATTAAAAAAAAAAAGGAAAAGAAAGAAAAAGAAAAAAAAAGGAAGAAACGCCCGGACGAAACTAAAATG